>NW_027468620.1:25995154-26132654 GCF_046254945.1 Alosa pseudoharengus | reverse complement strand
GGCAATCTCACTATGGAGAGGCTGGCACACACAATCAAATACACACACATAACGTCAACAATGTGACAATGAGCCCCCAGAAAATATCCTATGCCCGAGACAGTGTCAGCTGATGTTTGTGTGCTGTCAGGAACTTATTTGCATTTAGGAGAGATTTTGGGCCAGGCGCCACACTCAAAGCCTACATTATTCTCCCTGAAAAGGAGACAGTGCAGTGTCTCTGGCCAATCTATCAATCTACTATCTGGGTCACAGGGCTATGATGTAAGGAATTGGAGAAGCCGTTGTCAACGCTATTATGTTTTCTATGTCACCTTAGAATCACACACATACCTCAATAATTTAATTGTGTTGCTATGGCACTCTAGCTAATCAACACAAATGTCATGACTATCTCATGTTAGTCAAAATCCAGGTACACGATTCGAACATCGTCCTCTAGGACAATCTGGGATTGGAGGTTGGGTTCAGGTTCAATACAGATGTGTACCGAATGAACCAAATGCTGTCTTTAACAGTAATCAACAGTAGGCTTTTTTGTTTGCGGACCATGTTTCAAATTCGAGTACCCACACAAATATATTAAGTGACGGACCATATGTCAGTTAACATCAAAAGAATTAGACCCATTTTTAAAATACTATTTCCATTGCACATCAGCAATGCTGTCAGTGAATTTTAGATTAGCAGTACCTAAATTAACTGAACCGTGACTTCAAAACCGACATACACACCAAACCATGATTTTTGTGTACCGTTACACCCCCAGGGTCAGAAGCTAAAGGTTGAAGGAAAAGGGATGTGGGGGCATGTAAACTGACCTCTCCCAGGGTGCTGTAGCTGTCCTCCTCGAGCTCCACGCGTTCTAGGAACTCGGTGAGCATGCGCGTGTCCTGCAGCTCAGAACTCTGCTGAGTCAACGCGCTCTGCACACTCTGGTATCTGGGAGACAGGACCGAAACAACAGTCAAAACACCACACACTCAAAACCTCAGACAATACCTTAGATATACCCCCCCACACACACACACAGATGGAAATGCGAAGAGGTCATTGTTTCTTCTTGAGCAATATCTTGACTCATTTTGATTTCAAAATATCATGCTTACCGAAAACCAAACAACACACAACATGTTTAGACTTGTGTACAGTGTGGTCTTTGGCTATCATATGGTGATATATAAAGTTCTTGCTCAAGACATGAAGGCGCCATTATTCTAAGAGCACAATGCCGTTGGCAGCAATCGCCGCACTCCTCAGAGGTGATGTCATCCCAACTGTCATGCAGCTGTTTAGGCAGCCTCTACCTGAACCAATGCACACACACACACACACACACACACACACACACACACACACACACAGACACACACACACACACACACACACACACAAACACACACACAGGCTTTAAAATAGCCCCCAGCCGCAACCCAGGTCTGGAAGAGCATCAACGGCGCCCTTTCCTTGCTTTATTTTCTTTGGTAAGCTCTGTGTCTTTTACAGAGTCTGAGACTCGTGTTTATAGACAGGGGTGCAGCCCCAGCAAAGCAGACTACATCACAGGGGCCTCTTTTTTTAACGAGGAGTCCAGAGAAATGACCCCACAGCCTAACCCCACCTGCAGGAGAAGTACAGGCTTAAAGCTCATTTCAGTGGACATAAGTAGAGCATTACAGCGTGTGTGTGTGTGTGTGTGTGTGTGTGTGTATGTGTGTGTGTGTGTGTGTGTGTGTGTGTGTGTGTGTGTGTGTGTGTGTGTGTGTGTGTGTGTGGACTTACAGGTCACAAATCATGAGGAAACCTCCTTTAAATGAATTTGGAGTGAAATTAATGACACCCTCTACAGGAATGGGCTTGCCAGGTAAGTCAATATTACATCATTTCAACTAAATGAAAGACTCTCTGCTCAGATTAATTCTTTATGAATTGTGCTGTTAAATATCCTGTTTGGATTTTTTGCTGTAGAATGAGAATGAGTGGGGAATTTCCTGTAAGTGGCACTGCCCCTCATCTGATGAGGTGAATGGAAGGAGAGGGCAAACCAAAATATTCAACAGTAGTCATTGAGAGCCAAAATAGTGGACAAGAACACCCAGACGCCATTTGGGGAGACGGCAATACGAATAGGCACTCACTTCCTCCCCACTTCCTGGATGCGCGCGGGCAGCAGCTCGGTGTGCAGGTGCCTCTGAGTGCGTAGCGTGTCCACCTCGCGCCTCAGGGCTTGTAGGTGGAGCCCGCGGGCGGACAGCTCGTTCTCCAGCAGGCAGCTCTCTCGCTCGGCCAGGCTCATGGACTCCGGGTCCCCCGCCACCGAGCTCTCCCGGATGGACGTCTCCACCGCCTCCAGCCAGGTCTCCAGACCACTCAGAGCCTGCAGGACCGTCACCGCCTGGAGAGAGAGGGACACAGGGTGAGAGGGTGGCATCAGTGAGGTGAAGCACAACGTTGGCCACAAGCCTTTGTTTTTGACAGTTTTTGATTAATATCTATGAAACAACTGTTTTGCTCCTCGGAAAGTATCATTAAACATTCTGGTCCAGGCTACATGACAATCACCTTCTGTGAATGGATTACTATAAACATAAAAAGGCAAACTAATTGATGTAAAGGAGTTGCAGACTTTTTTTGAGAGAGGGTTGAGTAAGGGGGTGCAAGTCAGAAGAGGCGAGACAAATTGGATTCACAGACCCACACGTCTTAGATTGCAACCACATGTGAGGCGATTACACTGATGTAATCACAAGCCTGATGAGCGAATAAACGAGGAGGGTGGGGGGTGGGGGGGTAACGAGGAGGGTGGGGGGGGGCTCACCCTGAAGTTGAGCTCCTCGGAGGCCTGCAAGACCACCACGTTCCTCTGATGCTGCTTCTTTAGCTCCTCCCACAGGACCTCCAGCTGGCCCAGGAACTCCTTGATCTTGGCGCTGCCTGGATGCTGAGCTCTCACCAGGCTACGGCCCTCCTGTGGGTCAGTCAGGGAGGAGGATTTGTTTAGCACAAGTATTTTTGAGCTGCCTTTTACTTGAGGATATCTTGACAGAGCAGCTACCTGGTTTGGGGGTTGGCTGTGAGTACAGTATATGCTTCCTGTTCATAACCTCTAGCTAACCAAACAGAAAACATCAGACTACCTTCCAGAGAGCAGTAGGAACTACAACAGAAATTTGGATCACCACTCCAGCATAATTTCAGAAATAATTTGTCCTGTTGGAACATAACTTTATTTAAACTACAAAAGGATTGCACAAACTTTCTCAAACTTTAACTTTATCAAGTATAACTTTATTAAATCACCTGCACAATCTGTAAAGTGGTTAGGCTATTGTGTGATTGATTTGTATCAAGGTTAGATCAGTGTTACCCTGAGAAACAGTAAACCGGTTGTTATTGACAAACAGGAAGCCCTGCCTCTGGCCAGCAAGAGCTTCCTGTGTTTGGTACCTTTTTGACCAGCTCTATCCGTGCTCTGTTGCACAGGATGTCCTGCTCTAGGACCGCCTGACACCTCTTGGCCGCCTCAAAGCTGGAGTTCGAGCCCACTGTGTAACAGATCTGCGTTGCCATGGCGACATTGTCCTTCAGCCATGACAGGGTCTGTTTTTTATGAAAGAAGGGAAATGAAAAAGTGCCAAGTGAGAGGTGACATTCCGCAAAAGAACAGGGATGTGTGTGTGTGTGTGTGTGTGTGTGTGTGTGTGTGTGTGTCTGTGCGTGTGTGCGTGTGGATATGTGTGGAGTAACTGGAGAGTCACTGGGAAGGGGTGAGACATGCAATACGAGGGATTGGATTAAATCTACTGGGATCTGGCTTATGAGTGGGCCTGGCGGCAGTCTAGACGCAGACATGTTTGCTGCTGGAGACGGATGCAGCCCGGGACAATTCCTGGAAGTCGGACGGGTGAGGGACCCTGGGTCAGTGGCGATGTCACATTCTCTCTATTTCACAGACAAACACGCACACACACAAACACACAGAATCAAATACTCGCACACACACACACACACACACACACACACACACACATACACACACTCACACAGGCCCGCTTGCACAGTATTTCCAAGCAGCCACGCAATGTCTAATTAAGACAGGGAGATGGTCTTGTGTTCCTGCTCCATGTCGTGACCTCATCCCACAGGCATCAGCTCCAGCCTCTTCCACTGGCTGCCGGCCGCCGACGCAGCCAACGAGAGCGCTACTCCCTCTCCCAAAGGACACCACAGATATTTCTGAACATTTTCTCTCACTTTCACTCACTCACTCATTCTCTCTTTCTCTCTTTCTCTCTGTCTGTCCGTCTGTCTGTCTCTTCTCCTCCTGCTGAGAAGGGATGATGAGGAAGAGCAGGCGAGGCCAGTGTTGCGTAACGGTTGTGTAATGCTCGTGTAATGATGGAGGAGGAGGTGGAGGAAGAGGAGGAGGAGGAGGTGGAGGAAGAGGAGGAGGAGGAGGAGGAGGAGGAGGTGGAAATGGGCACCTTGTCTGCGGACACAGTAAATTTCTGGAGCTGCGTGTGGAGCTGCGTGTGGAGCTGTGGGTGGTCCCCTCCGGTCCCCGGCACTGCTGCCACCGCAACCTGCTTCTCCTCGGACGTCTGCTTCCTGCCGCCAAAGAGGGGAGAGGAAAAAATAAGAAAGCAACTCAACTAACTTAAAGCGTTTGGCTAGTTAGCTTATATCTACATAAAAGAGATGAGGGTGTGGTTGGGGGGGGGGAGGGGGGGGGAGGATGGAGTTGGGTAGATGTGGGAGAAAACAGAGTGGAACATTAGGTCAGGGGAGGGGGTCAAACAGAAGGTCACCTTTCCGCCTCCGTCTGAGGTCGCGCAATGACTTCGCTCGCAATGGCGTTCTGGCCACTCTCGTCCAGGCTGCAGCCCGTCAGCGCTCTAGTGGTTGCTGTTTCCCTCCCACCCTGTGGGAAAAAAAACACAACACAGAAACAGACATCAGCTGCAGCACAGACTTGACGACATGTTCGATGACACGTCAGCGGCAACGGGAGGAATCGGCACGACGACAGCGTCCCACCGTCATCAGCGGTCACCGAATTAGGGGAAATTCAGCGAGCTGATTTCGTAATGTTTGGCCATCCGCAGCAGAAACGTGGCGTTGCCATGGTACCACGAGAGTGAATGTCACAGTGTGTGTGTGTGTGTGTTTCTTTTTTTTTTTTAAGGGACCAGACGTCATGGACACACTCCGGGAAAAGTTTGACTAGTTTTTCTTTCTCTCATTTCTTCATCCGTCCCTGGAGTTACAGCAACCCCCAGTAGTTCATAGCCAACACTGCAGGGAAAAGCCAACACAGGAAAGCACTTCTCATTTCTCCACTCGTACGCTACCCTATGCAGTACAACCACCCTCTAAGACAAGCCCCCCATTTGAACTAGCAGAACATTTTTCACTCTTTTTTTTTTAGGAATATATCACATAAAAGTCACTCTGAGCAAACAAATGAAGATGTTATGAAAGAGACACTTGGTATTACTATGGAAAGAACAGATCTGGATTGGAAAGCGGGATTGGGGTCAGTCGGTTTGGTGACCACAAGCTTGGCAAGCGAGGGAGGGACATGTATCAATGACTAAACACTGTTTTTATTTGCACTTCTGCTTGAATACGGACTGAGCAGAGGTCTGTAGGGGTTTGACATTTGCAATGTAATTTATACCCCCTATATGCACCGCAACATCTGCATCTCTCCCCCGCTCCCCCGCTCTGTCCCTCAAACAGCCCCCATTTCTGTTTGGCCCTGTGCACGAGCTGTCTCGCAAATACTCCACTTTTCCACTCACACAACTTCATGGTTTGTTCTCTCTGTCGCTCTGTGAGTGTGTGTGGGTGTGTGTGTGTGTGTGTGAGTAAGTGTATAGCACTCTGTGTGTGTGTGTGTGTGTATGTGTGTGTGAGTACTGTAAGTGTGTAGCACTCTGTGTGTGTGTGTGTGTGTGTGTGTGTGTGTGTGTGTGTGTGTGTGTGTGTGTGTGTGTGTGTGTGTGTGTGTGTGTGTGTGTGTATGAGTGAACAAGTGTTTGGTACTCTATGTGAGTGTGTGTGTGTGTGTGTGTGTGTGTGTGTATGTATGTGCACGTGGGTATGTGTGTGTGTGTGTGTAGGGGAGGTGGTGACGGGCGTGAGTTCAGCTCTCAGCCTGAGCTGTTAAGGGCCCCAGCTCAGCGCCTCTGGCCCGCTGCTCTTTAACGAGCTCTCAGGTGGGGTAAAGGAGAGGGGAGCCAAGGCCCTCTTCCGTGTCGGGGCTCCCAGGGAGTGTGCCTGAGATGCGGGGCAGGCGGCCCCGACTTTCCCCTGGCAGGTGGGGAGTGTTCCCACTCTACTCCTCAGCTCCAGCTGACACACATCACTGGGCTACAACGCGAAGGCCACACACACACAAACACACACACACATGCACGCACGCACGCACGCACGCATGCACGCTGTGGCTATGCTACATCCCCTCTTCTTCGTAACTACCACACTACTAATTGCACTTAATTAACTGTTGCAGAGTAATGGAAAAGAAAGGAAGAGACGGGTTGAGAGGGTCAGAACTTTCATGTGTGTGTGTGTGTGTGTGTGTGTGTGTGTGTGTGTGTGTGTGTGTGTGTGTGTGTGTGTGCATGTGTGCGTGTGTGTGTGTGTATGTGTGCATATGTGTTTGTGTGTGTGTTTGTGTGTTTGTGTGTGTGTGTGTGTGTGTCTGTGTGTGTGTGTGTATGTCTGTGTGTGTGTGTGTGTGTGTGTGAGGGCAACTACGTTTGTGTGTGTGTGTGCGCATGTCTGGGGATAGGGTCCACGGAAACATTAAATTTAAGAGGGTTTAATAGAGCTGAAAAGCATGCCTGTCAGTGGAGGGGAATGGTTTCAATCACACAGAGGCGCGTTATCAGCGTCGCTCATGAATTTCAACAGCAAGAATAACAAAGCTCTGGCCAATTAGGCCCGCAGGCTCGATAAGCATCGGTGACGTGTCCCCCTCGCTCCTGCCCGCTTCCCCCTGCTCCGCGCCTCAGGCCACTCCAAACAACTTCAGAAGTTTATCTGCGCCCCCTGGGAGCCTTTCCTTTTCCGACAGAAAAAGAAAATGAGAGGGAGATTTATGTCACTCGGGGCAGAAAATACACCCCTCTGAACGACTTCCTGCTTCAATTAATGCCACCCCCCCCCCCCTTCATTATTAGCTATTCCGCTTTGTTCCTCAGCCCCGCACCTTAAATCTTTCACTTAAATGGAGGATTTATGTCTTGTGTCTCTTTCCCCTCCTAACTGCAAGCCATTTTGACTGATATATTAGCGTGTCAGATGAGATCACTAATCATCATGTAAATCTGATGCCATGGAAGCTCAGCATCTGGTTACTGTTACAGACTAGTGAAAACATATATGACCTGTATATCATGTATATCACCAATTGGAGTGGATTTGATCATATTGCCATCCTTATATTTCTGGCCTGAAGTACATAAACACATGCACATCTACACCCACTTGCAAACAAACACATGCGTGCGCGCACACACACACACACACACACTCACACACACACACACACACACACACAACCACCTGTAAATGGCGAGAGAACGTTTTCTGCTAAATCAGGAATTTTTACTTGTGTATGTGTGTGCATGTGTGAGACAGAGAGAGCGAGAGACAGCAAGAGAGAGAGAGAGAGAGAGAGAGAGAGAGAAAGAGAGAGAGAGAGAGAGAAGAGAGTGTGTGTCCCAAGTCAACATCCAGCAGCAGCTGCTTCGTCCCAAGCCATCCAGCGCTCCTAATGTGCTGTAATCAGTTCAGCACTTCCAGAGGCGGAGTGCGGGCCCATTTCTTTTACGGCCTGGCTTGTGGCTTTCCTTTTTCGCCTGGCACCACGGCACACTCTGCGCACACGGCACCAGGCCTGTGGGCTCGGCCGGCGCGGCTCTCTTTTCCCCTCGCGCTCTCTTATTAAAACTCTCCATAAAGAGTAATGAGCACAACTCCCACGCATCTTGCACTCAGGTAACCCCCCCGACTGCCAAGCACTGGCCGACACAAGTGCCCATTGTTGTTGTGAACCCGCGCGGGCCTCCGTTAAAAAAAAGAAAGGTGCCGGCAGTGCCAGGCCACGGGGCGAGACAAACACCTGAGATAGCACCCGTACCGGCCGCAGCACTGATGTCACAATGCCGCAGCAGCTGGAACAGGTGGCAACGCGGCATGGTTCCGCAGGGTAGCCAAAGGCAAGTGAGAGAGAGGGAGAGAGAGAGAGAGAGAGAGATAGAGAGAGAGAGTGGAAAGAATGGATGTGACTCTCGTGCCATAGCGCGGAGACCTGAAGGAGGCATTGTGCCAGAACACAGGGTCATTCGGAGGGGATGGTTCGGGGGCCTTCGCCAGAACCCAGCGGGGACACTGCCTCTCGACGCACAGCCTCGCTTCGGGCACCGACAAGGCAAACATCTAAAAAGCACTTACGGGCTATATGAACGACCTGACTCGTAGGTTTTAAATCCAACATTTACCAAACCTGTTTTTATAGTAAAATAAAGCTTGTATTTAGAGTATTTTTAAACATATGGTCTCATAAAGGGCTCACCTAGACGGAGAAACATCTAAACTGCTAAGATGAGACCTCAATTGTGCAATGTGAGGGCAAACCTGGTGAGCAGTATGCCAGAGGACCTATCCAACACTAATGACCTTCTCATACCTTTCTCTATTCATACATAAGCTGATGTCTGTTCATTAATGTGGCTAAAAAGCCTGTACAGATGTTATTCAAACCATAATGTCAGAGGATATGAAAACTATTAAGGCTTAGCTGTTTTAAAAGAACCTCAAGTTCGCGTCGAGTTTGAGGAAAGGGCTGTTTGTTCTGGCGTGCAGTTTGGCCACATGGCACATGCCATGACTTAACGTTCCTCCTCATGGAAACGTCTAGAATTAGAACGCCAGAATAAACAACACCTCCGAAATCTCTTCCTGCGGGCAGTGGCGTATAGGGTGGAGCACAGGGCCAAGTTCTTAGTGGAAGATAGAGGAGGGGATGTGAGGAGGAAGGAAAAGAGCGAAAAAGAAATGGAAACACGCAAACACCAGACTGCCGCCCATTCCCTGCATCTTTCTTCAAGAGCTGTGCGAGTCTAATAAGCTGCATATACAGGAGGGCTGTGTGTTCGAGGCCGTGCCATTAGAGAGTCGATGGACCATGGCGTGTGTGGCAGAAAGTGTCTCTGCGGGCCAGAGGTTAGCCGACACGTGGGTAAAACCGGAGGCTTACACGCACCATTGAAAGTCAGGGCTGATGCTGGCCTAGCCTGCCTGAGTAAAGTCAGACAGCTTGAGACGGTCAGATAGACAACAGTCATTTTGCTTCTTCCAAAGTGAAGGTCTTGTCAGCACCGTGATCAAGGTGTGTTTGCTTGCAGCATGAGGTTATAATTTCTTGGCTGTTTTGTTGCTCGCACATCTTGAATCAATCGTGACTCAGTCGTCTCAGGCGAGGAAACAAACAGCCAAGTCCTGTCTGCAAAGAGGGAATAGTGAAGAGGGGAGGAAAGAGAGAGAGAAAGAGTGAGAGAAAGAAAGAGAGAGAGAGAGAGAGAAAGACAGGAACTCGCACACAGAGAGAAAGAGAGTCACACATACTGTAGTGTCGCATGTCCGTGGTAAATACCAAGCTACTGACCGCACATCCCTTGAGCCGGTTCTGCTCCTCTTTCACCTCCTTTCCCATGAGCCTGTGCGCTGGCGTTCCCACGCTGCACTGGGGCTCTTTGGACGGAGTCGCCGGGTCACTGTCTTCCCTGGCAAAATGGGAACTGGGGGGAGCTGGCTTCTCGCTCCTGTGAAACGGAGGAGAATTCAAGGGTCAGCTAAACCTGTCATCTGAACGTCTAACTCGCAGACATGCTACACACAAACCCCTTGATTGATTTTGAACTACGAGCCTTATAAACATTCTCACATTGCCCCCGGAGTCTGTGTACAAAGACTGAAAATAGTCACGAAAGGTTACAGCTACAAAAGTAGAGTGATGTCATTGGATACTGATCTAAACATAGCTTGGAGATACATGACGTAAAAAGATTGATGGCTAAATAAATGTCTAAATCGTGTCAAACAGGCACACAGTTGATGGTTTAAGAACAGATAAGATTTTACAATAGTGGCTAATCTCTGGATATAGAAGAAAAAAAACAATCACTGTTGAGAAAGAAGAATAAAACTTAAAAATCCAACTAGCACTGACATGGACAATCATTCGTTGTTTACCTAGCTGCAGCTCAGCCCTCCATTTACAAATTATTGCTTTCAGCATGGCTATTTGGACTGGAAATCGGTCAACTGGAAACAGGTTAAATTATCCAACATTAACAACAGCTGCTCTTATGTTGTGGCTATCAACCAATAAGTGCTGAGCACATAGCATATACTAATAATCCACATGTCATTTATAATTTCCTTTACATGCATATGCAGCACAATAACAATCTGTCTATGGGTGACTTACCAGCCTGTCTGAATAGGGTGTATATGCCATGTGTTAACAGAATTATCATTATCAGACCCTTGGAGACCTTTACCTAAAGACCTGGTTTGTATAAGAGTTAATGTACATGAAGTACATACTGTATTTATTGGAAGCCTAATGTAAATGAATGTCATATTCAGTTTCAACACTTGGCTTGATGCTATGGCAACATTACTTTGTGTTGTAAGCAAACAGTTATTCTAAAAAAAATGGGCTCTGTGGTTCTTGCACTCAACTGGAAAGGCAGTTTGACCAAGTTAATTCAGTGAATAATCAAAGAAATTAAAAGCAAATGTTTGAAATAAAGTCAAAAGTTAAGTATTTGAGAAACTACTTTATGAGGTTCTCATTAACAGAATTTTTTTTTTTTTTCAAGCAAGATTTCACAATTTCCAGTCAAAGGCTTGTCTATTTTTTGTAGACGGTAGGGCTGCAGGTGCTCAGTCTTCTAAAATGATTTACATACATATATACTTTTCCAATATACTTCTGTATATGAAACACACCATTAATTAATATTTGAATATAGTCTCTGTGCCTTTATTGCCTAATGGTGCACTGGACTTGAGAGGATGAGTTCTATAGAAGAGAGAGAGAGATTGAGAGAGAGAGAGATAAAAAGAGAGAGAGAGAGAGAGAGAGAGAGAGAGAGATAGAGATAGAGAGACTTTCTTACAGTTTCCTCATTGCAGGATGAAATTATTTATGTTTTAACAGGGACGACACTGTAGGTGTTGGTGGTCACCATGGAAACTTTACCTGACAGCCTTCTGGAGCAGGGCCCAGCAGTCTTTCACCTCTCCCTGCTTCTGGGTGACCCTGGCTGCCAGGGAAGGGTGGAGATTTGACAGCTGAGAGACAGTCACGTCAAGCATCTGGCGTAAATGAATATGCAGGAGGTCATTGGCAGCACAGTACAGGAACACAACAGGAACACAACATTACATTTCAGAACGCATTTCACAAATGACAACCTGTTACACAAAGTGAAAGCTGATCTTGTCGACTCACCATAATCTGACTGGCTATGTCTCGGATCTCTCCATCTCCACCGCTTGCTTGACCAGGACTTGCGGAAATGCTTCTCCGCTAGGGAATGCATGAGTTGTTAAATCAGTTCCAGGCATGTAATATGCTTTCAAAATGTATACTATTAAAAACATGGCTAACAGCCTGAATTACCATGTTATTGATGGCACACATAATGTTATCTGCCTGTTGATAAAAGGAGGAGACATCCAGTGCAAGCTGCAGGTTTTCATGATAGTCCTTGAGGAGAGACTGGACCTTCAACCACCTAGAATACAAACGTAGGTGGTGAGCTGTGCTGTGACCTAGATAGGAGTGCTTAGCCTGCCATGTGTTTCATGAGGGACTTTCATTACATTACTAACATTTTATTAATGTGCTTCCTTCGAGAAGAGATGTTTCTTCCCTCAGTCTTCCCTTGTTTCTCCAGCTTCAGAGCCAAGTGATTGATTTCTTCATGAAGATTGCGATACAACTGCTCATCCTTGAAAGGGGTTCAAATAAACAGAGCCATATCATTGCTTTGAATCAATTTCACAGTCAGTTATCACGTCATGCTAAAACCATTCTCCCCCAAAGCCTATGAACTCCAGTAGGAAGGTCCTTCCCCTGAGTTTGTGTGTGTGTGTGTGTGTGGGTGTGTGTGTGTCTGTGTAAGTGTTTTTGGAAGCACTCACCTGTTTCAAATCTAAGATCCTCCTCGTCAGCTGCATTTTGTCAATGTTCTCCCCGAGGAGGTTGGCCAGCGACTGCTCCTCTTCCTGCTGACACGTACAGAAAGTTGACGCTTAATAGCTTCCCGTTGTTCTAACAAACCATTGTTTTTCTTTAAGCGCCGCTACTGTTGTTCTAAATTAGCCCGGCTACCATGGGACGATGAAAAACAGATAGATCTCGTTAAACAACATTATCTACTTTGAATTTAATCCCATGACACATGATTCACAGCCACGGTTCACAAAATACAAGTATGTGGCTAAATCAAGGGAAACCATGCCCAATGGCATTTACAGACAAAAGAAACCACATTGCATCCTACATATACTTTAGGGTGGTCCTTATTTTTAAAGTCTCCAATTGTCATGCTCTTAACCCTTCAAATTGTTCCTTTATATAAGAAAATACAGCATGCCAATTTTTATGGCAGTAACATAACTAGATGTACCGCATAGCGGTACAAAATATGACCGCCGCTCAGTCCTGCACATCCATTCCGCGAAAATAAATCATATTAATGAATTTGTCTCCATCTTCTACTCCATCCCCCACTCTTGAAACTTTTGTGTATGCTTGTTTGGAATGTGTGTTTGCACACATTCCGCACACAAAGTAGCCTACTGGCGCTGCAAAGGTGAATAGATTTGTTTCTGGGCCAAAAAATCTGTAACATTGTTATAAAACCTTTAAAATCTCTAAACAATCACAAGTAGGGCAGTTCATCATAGTCCATCCATTGCAACTGGACTGATGAAAGGTACACCTGTAGGCTACATTGTATTTGGGAAAAGCAGAAGGTAGCAGCATAATGTATTTATTTATTTATTATTAAACTAAAACAATCCCTGTCAGTTCCATGCAGTTTTCAACAGCTATCAAGAAGAGAGGTCATGTCATGGATTTTTGTGAATGTTTCTTCTTCTACATATGCATAGGTTTAGTCATCTAGTTCAAATTATATTCAGCTTTATTGTCAATGCACAAATTAAATACCAGTAGTCTAAAACAAAATGCCGTTTTACCCAGTGGTGCAAATAACTGACATGTCCAAAAGGGCCTTCATGAAATGCGTTGCGAGACTGTTAATACACATTTTAACGGGCAAAGTTGAAGAGCTACTCTCCGTTATTGTTTGTGCAAATAATATGCTGATTCATGTTCCCTTGCATTTTGCAACCATGAGGTCCATGGTTAAGCTCAATCTTTTGACGCAATCTTTTGATTTTCACCCAGCCTAGTCCATGGTTGTTTAATTTTGCGATTGAGATATCCACGCACTGGCGCCCCCCCTGCGACGTGTTCGCCCCCCGGTTTTAGAGCTATTCTAAATGCAAAAATGCATAGACATTGCATGCCAAAACCGTGACTGTTAACAAACTATAAGCTATATAAGGTAGGCCCTATGCTAGGCCTATTACACAACACAAATTGTCACCAGGCTATGCTGGCGACCCAAATAAAATCTCCGTTGGAACCAAAAAGTTAATAGTTTTGCATATCAGTAGTAATACATTTCACGTAGCTGTGAATCACGGAAAGGGCGAATGAAGTGGACACTTCTAAATGGAACCCAACCCACTGTACAGTAACTCAAGGTCTGTGGCTAAAGCAGCCATAATGAAAGCGTTATCATTGTTTGGATACTTCACACACACGTGTTTTTTAATCGCATAGACTACAACTACCAAGCTGGAATCAAAGCACATCGACTCCCCTCTCACACCCTAAACACGCACTTCGAACAAACAAAAAGCGCCTCAGTCTCACGGAATAGCCATAGGCAAAACTGTATCTGACCGGTGTAACGTTGGTATTAAATCATCCATCGCAAAGAATGATTTTTGTAGCACGTGCAACAAATATGTGTAGGTACAGCCCTGCCCTGAATACATCTCAACGTGCGCTCTAAAACATCTGGTTTAAATGGAGATGTAGATCATCACGGGATCATAGACAGGTTATCTTTCAGGTAGCCTAGGCCTATATATTTTCCATTTAAAAACCATCACGTAGCGAACGTGTTGTGGCTAACTCACTTAGCTCCTGTTAGTAGCCTAGGTTATGGTCATAAGCAAATGAGATGACAGTCGAAAGATACAATTAGTGCTGTTATCGATTTGCTTGGTAGCCTATAAACGCATTTATGGTTTTCTACAAATACATCAATAATCAAATTGGCCTCCATCACTCAACCATGCTAACGGTAAAATTATTTTACCTACGTTCTGCTATTGATAGGATTAACGTAGCCTACCTGCAGTAAAAAACAAGCATGTCCGATAAACATTCTCAGATTTATTTCGGCTTCAAGAGGAAATGGGAATTACATTTCATGCAGAAATCATCCTACCCTTAGACGTTCTCTGCGGTAAACTACTGTAGCCTACAGTCTTGTCCTTGTAGGAAGCATAGTGTCTTTCTAACCCACTTTAGATTAACTTCCAACAAAATTACGTCTCACTGCAACGATGCGCCATCTAGTGGACAAACGACTACTTATCGCCAATACTGGAAATGCAGCCATGATGATGATGATGAATATTTATTTTGGCTTTCTTTTAATCCTACTGAATTTGTAATTATGTATCAGCCGTTCTAATACCGATAGTATGTGGGTGCCTGTGTGTGTGTGTGCATGTGTATATGTGTGCACCACCATCTACAGGCCAATGAGTGTAGAGTCACTAAATGTACACATAACTTAATTTTTTAGACCCCCCCATGGATGAAATTCTACGAAACTTGGCATACCCCCAGAGAATGTCAGGTTAATCATACACATAAACTTTGGTGCAGTTCTGAACGTCTTTACTGAAGAGAGGGGCGATTAAAGCAGAATGATATTGCATTTTCATTTTTTACCGGGGGGGTGCAAATCACAAATGAGTGATTATGGGCTAAGTTGATGTGGGCCCTTGAGACCAACATACCATAAAAATTTCTTCATCCTCGGTGCCACGGTTCAGGTAGTTATTTAGGAAAAACTGCATTTTTTGGGTTTCGGGGGGCCCAGCGCGGAGGGGGAGTGGCCCCCGGGGACCAAACGAAATTTTTCCGTAAAAGTCTAGTGGGGCTACATACCCACCAAATTTCATGTGCCCCGGTGTTTCGGTGCCCCGGGTATCGTTGACCAAAATTTCAGGAAGTAGATGACGGGAAAAAAAAAAAAAAAAAAAAAAAAAAAAAAAAAAAAAAAAAACTTTGACAATCCCTATATGACCGCTTCGCTAGCTTCGCTAGCGGCGGTCATAATAATTACTGGTAGGTCAATAGCTTTAAACTTTCAGATGATTTTCTGTTTGATGATTTTCATAAAAACAGATAATTTGAATTGGTATTGTAACTGGCTAGTAAAATTCCAAAACAATCTCCATAAAAGCATCTAATGCACCATATATTCCTGAATATGTATTTTAGATACATATTTTACATACACATCTCAGTTTACTTATTGTAGAAACTAAATCCAAATTAATCCATCCATGACCCGGTTTAGCAGATTTACCTTTCCTGGTGGAATCAATACATATTTCTATTGATGATCACCTTGGTTATTGTTTGGGTTTAGAGCACATTTTTTGGTCTTCATTAAAACATTCAAACAATTGTATCCACGGAACCCCAAATATGTGCTACAAAACTGTATGAGGAAAAGGCATCTTCACCATTACTTGCTCAGCTTTGCTTGCAGTTGTGTTGTGTACCAAGAGCAAAATCATGGCAAAAACAAGAAGTGAAGTTTATTTGATTGGTTCCACCATACCAGAATTAGTTGGATCAAATCTGCCATCTATGAATGGAAGATCACTGACGGATCTATCCAGACTGCAAAAAGTCAACACTGGCTACTGAGCATCAGAAATGAGGGATTGTTGAAAACGTTGTGCTTTTTTGGAGATTGTTGTCATTGTTTTGATTGTCTGATTTCAATAAAATGTAGTTCATTTGCAGCAACTTTTAATATTACTTGCATATCACAATAACGCAGCACAGCTTAACATAGGCAATCTTCCACATGATTGAGCTACCTCTAAATAAAAACCTCATTTTTGCATATTTCTAATTTTGAAGTTAAAAGGAACAGTTTAAGAGGTTAAGACACTAACATTTTGCAAAAAAAAAAAAGGACTTGATAAGGACCACCCTAATATACTTGTCAATGCAATGCATAGACATGTCATGTCTATACTGTCCCCACAGTAGCCTACATCTAACTACAAGACTGGAAGAAGAAAAGCCAATGAGAATTGTAATAATGTAAGACAATGTGAGGAACTCAACACAGCAACACAGCAATGGGGAAGAGATGGTGTGAAACCATGGAGTCTACCTTTTCTTTGATCCAGGCCTCTAGACGCTCAACTTTTCTGTTGAATTCGTGCAGGTTCTTGGCGCCTCCCAGAGCTTTGGTCTGATTGGCCGCCGTCTGTTTGAGGGTCTGCCATTGGTCCCTCACCTGACTCAGCTGTTTCTTCACTAGGTCAGAGGTAGGGTTGGTCTTACACATCAACTGCTCGCCCATCTGTCCAAAGAGAATTGATGAGTTCATGAGTTACATGAAAAGATAGACTAGTGTCAGGAATAATTTTGGTGTATGTCACCGACTGACAATCGGTCGACTCAGGTTCGATTCCCGCCGCTGTGAGTCTGTGTCGCTTTGAATAAAATCATCTGCTGTATCAGTCAACTTAACTTAGATTGTGTTTTGAGCCAGCAAATATATACTACAAACCCAAACTTTATTGTTGAGTCATCAGTTGACTGATTTTCTTTTGTAAAAATAAGAATCACACAGATATGTGCACTTCAAAGGCATTATTTTGCATCACTGAAGTCAGTCACAATCCAGTCAGCTAGATAATAATAAGGCTACAGTGGACTAGCATGTTGCAGGGGCTGCTAAAAACACAGAGAAACAACACACTGAAAACTCGGCCAATCACAGCCCTTGCCGTCGAACGCTCCGTCTGGTTCGACCGCGGAACGCCAGAGCGGACTTATGCTGCCCCCAAGCGGCTGCAGTTGTACTTACATTTCACCCAGCTGCGTGAATCACGTTGTTCGTGAATGAAGTGTCCATTCTTAACTACTACCCACTGTACAGTAGCTACACAAACTTAAGATAACATATTTAGTACATAATATTCTCATTTTTCTATCACCACCATGTGAATACAATGAAACAATAGACAGAGGGAGTTTTTAGACCCTAAGAAAGTAATGCAGAAGGTCATGTTAACGAGACAGATGCTGGCAGTCCTCCACCTCTCCTCACACGCATCTGAATCAGTGCAGAGTTCCGGCGTGGCCCTCACAAGCACTCCGGAGTCAAAGAAGGTTAATTATTAGTAATGTACCATTTCCAAATAACCTCTCCAGAGACTACAAGAATAAACAGTGTCCTGGTGATGGAGGCTGGCTGGGAAGAGAGCCTTCTCACTCTCCTCCACTCTTTTGCTCTCTCTCTCTCTCTCCCTCCCTCTCTCTCTCTCTCTCTCTCCCTCTCTCTCTCTCCCTCTCTCTCTCTCCCTCTCTCTCTTTGCCCTCTGAACTTCTTACATTGTGATTGTGCAAGGGACAACAGCTTTACTGAACGCCATACAAACTTTTATTCCAAAACAGAAGATAGCACAAACTGTTCCAGCATACTGGACGTAACTGGTTTGCGACACAGCGTAAACGTTACAAGATGTTTTAACACTCTCTTTCCATCGATTCTTACACTGTGAAGGAACCCCCAGGGCACACTGTAATCCGACTATTAAAATAAGGAACTGTCCAATGTTTTTCCAGGTCTCTTAAGGTGGGTTCAGCTTCTGTGACCACTTGTTCAGGATGATATCCGCAATGTTACATGTTTTGGGACCTTGTGAAAATAGAGCGCTTCTCACCTGGTTCAGCTGAATGAGGGTATTCTCAAAGTCCTTGAGGTCTCTTTGGAGGGTTTGAGACACCTCCTCCCAGTCTGTGAGGGGGGATCTCTGAATATTACACCCATCCTTCAAGTCCCTCAGCTTCCCTTTGATCCACGCTTCAGCCTGAAGGCAAACCAAAGGTGTATCTCAGTAAACGAGAGTCTAATTGAGGTGTACTGAATCTGGCTGGTTGATATGGTGACTGACACAGTTCAACAACAGACAAGCTGTTGTTCATTTGCATATCTTTTTTTTAATCATCGTAGATATTAATATCTCTGAAGTTGAATTACTTTGTGCCTGTTTGGAGGCATGTGAATGGGTTTTTCATTCAAAGATCTTGCAAGATCACTTTCCTACAATATCTTTTATTCAATATCTTATGCTAATTTGCTATGTCAATGTTTTTGTTAAACTTACTTATTCCTTTTTATTAAACTGACTTTTATCTTGTTTAGAGAAATGTACTTTTCTTTATTTCTACAGCCAAAAATGTCCTGAAGTGGAAGTTTTGTTAGAGTGTGTGTCAGATTTCTCTGTTAACTTCTGCTGTACCACTCTCTTCCAGCCTCTGGACACGATTCATAGTTTCCCTCTGTGGACTACTCACTGGAAACATTATATTACCCAAACAGTTTAGGTAAAGCTTTGCTGACTACATCTGAGGTAGCTGCTGCTGCTATGAGACTATGAGCCCACATCACTGGTGTGTGTGTATGTGTGTGCGGGTGTGTGTGTGTGTGTGTGCGTGTGTGTGTGTGTGTGTGTGCGGGTGTGTGTGTGTGTGTGTGTCTGTGTGTGGGAGATAGAGGGAGAGGGAGAGAGGGAGAGAGAGAGATTCAGGCTCTCTGCATTGCCATGCAGGGCAAGAGTATGACTGTCATTTCTCTGTTTATGTGGAGCAACACTTCAGAATCACGCACCACAGAGGTCACCTTTCTTTCCAGTGTCATGCTATCCAAGGCAGAGGTTTCTTTTGGCAAGTCTGCCAAGACGGTTGCATAAGTCTCTAAAACAGCCCTTTTCTGGCTGCATCGGCATGGTGTGAATCGAAAACAAGTGGCAAGACTGGAGGATCAGTGCGTGTTTATTTGGTATGAATACAATGTATGACTGGTCTGTACAGATAGAAGCCCACCCAAGTCAAAATGTCTGTGAGTGCTGCAACGCTGCAGTTGTACATCAAGCAGCCGTTCGCCTGTAAATAGTACAATATCCCTCAATGAAAAATTCCTGTTACTTTAGGTAATGGGACAGAACAGAGAAGATTGTTTTGGTCTTTCTTTTGCGGTTAGGTGAATTTATTCCCTGTCCTTAAATCTGATTTAGTTTTTTTCGGATCATGGCCACAGTTGCAAGGCCAGATATTTTTGTCATTAGTTCAGTAATGTTGCTTTAGATGTGCTGAGACTAGGGAGCACAGTTCAACTTCTGTCGAAAAAAAATCATAGCATAGCTTGGCAACCACACTTGAGTTTTTGCATGAAATTAAAATATGATGTCACCTCTCTAAAGAGAACAGTCATTAACTTTAATAGCTCCCTTGGGCCTCGAAGGTATTTCTGTTTTCAAAGCTTGAGAAAACATGGCCGCCCCTATCACATCACAGTAGTTCCCATGGCGATTTTTGCTGCAAAAAATGACTTCATCCAGGAAGTGAAATGCCTTTGTTTTCTTCCACTTTCCACTAAAACAATGGTGCATTTTTTTTTCCAGAAATGCCATCACTTTCACCATCTTTTGAGGCGCTTAAATAGCTGAACCACTGTCTCCTCCTGGGGCATGTTTGTTTTCATGCAAGGTTCTCAGACTACCATTTATAAAAAAAAAATTTGTTGCTTTGAACATCACAGCCTGAGCATGCTGGAAAACAAATTCCAGGGACCCAACCAACCCAAACTGTGTCTAGGTATCAATTAACTAAACGCAAATACTTTCTGTTGACCATGTGCACTATGATTTGGACTGGACACATAGGCCACGAAAACCATCTTCACTCCTCCAATTCAGCCCAGTCATTTATCTCTTTTTTGGTGAGATATATAATTGAAAAAAAAATGTGAAGAAGACAAGCTGCTTTACAGGATGATCCTCAACTATTTCCACAGAGGAATTTTATCAATGGCTATGTTAGGCGTTGTGGTGGCCTCACTCTCTCTCTGTGTTTCTCTCTGTTTCATTTTTGGAAACCTAGCAGACACTTACATGTCTCCAGTTCAGAGTTTGTACTCGTACAGTTTTTGCACAGCCATGCAAGGCTGCAATAAACAAATTCATCAAAAGCTGCCACTGGACTGCATCACTGCACTGCACCAACAGAGTGCCAGTGGCTGAAAAAAAAACAAACACACTTGCCGAGACGCTTTCCGTGAAAACGCGCAGCAGCTCTGTAAAAACCAATGGTGCTTCAGTTTATTAACACCGACAGCAAGTTATACATCCTCTCCGCACGCATACATCCCTGCAAAGTTATTTCCCCTACTTGCTGTTATTGCAGCTCAATTATCTTGCGCTGGATTGGCTGGTGGAGCAGGCAGACAAGGGCTCCCGCCAGCTGGGCCTGGTGGCCCAGAGCCGAACCCACAGAAAAATGTCCATGTAGGTTGGAGCCCGCATGGCGATGAGATAACACGAGTGCGAGTGCTGCCTTGGTTGGTCTCCGCGGGCCAAAGGCGTGAAGGGATGAAGCCAAACAATGATCTCATCCTCAAATAATTGCTCCTCTTGTGACTATTCCCCCTTTCTCCTCCCTCTGCTCTCAATCGCCTGCTTGCTTGCCTGCTCTGCCTGCTCTCATGCACTGCAACTTAAAAGAACAGAGGCGGAACAAAAGAAAAACAAAAAAGAGAAGGATAACCTTTACACAAGGTCAACGGACAGGGATAGTCTGTTTCCATGTGCGTTTGTGTGTCTGTGTTATTGCGTGTGTGTGTGTGTGTGTGTGTGTGTGTGTGTGTGTGTGTGTGTATGTGAGAGAGCATGACTGTGTGTGTTTTGTTTCCACAGCCAAGCCCTGGTCAACCTCACACAAGACCCCAAAGGACTCTGTGCCAGGAGTCTCATCATGTTAAAATAATGAGTGCTTCACACAAAGGCTTGGCTGGAGGAACTTCCCCTTGTTCTTTTTTTAATTTTATTTTCCACTTAGTCTTTGTTTTCATGTTCAGTCCAAATCTTGGTACAAATAGACTCAGTGGCATGACAGAAAACAAATTCTTCATTACTTGTGAAAATGTACCATGAACATCACTGAGCTAATGCTAAGGCATACACTTTGGGCAGAGAGGAAATATATATAAATAATGCATTAATCATTTTAGTCTGTTTGGGTGTTTTCATATTTATATGGAAGTAATTATACTATGGCTTACCTGAGATATCTCCTTGTTAAAGAGGGCATTGCGCTGGGCGAAACAGTGATCGTTCTGGATTGCTGTGCCTTTACAACTTGGTGGCGTGTCCTTGTTCTCACTCAGTGGACTCTCCCCCTTTGGAAGATCTCTTTTCAGTGACAGGGCCTTAAAGATTGGCGTCTGTGAGAACATCAAAACAGGCACAATGAAGTCATCTGAACCAACCGCTCACAGCACTTTAGAGACATCAATAAAAGTGAATGTTCTGTATATGTCTCGGGTTGCCATTGTATCAGCGAGAGCCTCAGTGCTGCCTTGGGTGAAGTCATGTTGTGTGGTGTGATGAAAACTGATGTGATGGACAGATATGTTAACAAACATTCCAAAGCAAAACTTCAGGGAACATTTGGAAGGGCAGGCTATGCCGGAGACAAAGCCACAAACCACACGGCTAAAACAGAATCAGATTACATCACTGGTGATGACTAAGGTGTGCTAGCCTAGCCTGCTGCACAGCCTTGGTAACCCAGTTATAGCATGCCACCAAAGCCAAGGCATGTCTGAGTCTGTAGCCAGTCACATTGCGGTGACAAAGTATGTTTGGTTTGATTCACAGTATAAAAATCTGTGAAATTCCACCACTTTCATCATTCATACTATGTATATTGATATGTTTGTTTGTTTGTTTTTTTTAAGAAAAAGCTGCTGCAAATATTTAAATAAATGTACATAATACAGTATGTTTTGTGTCCACTAGCATACAATGTACTTTATATATTAAAAGTACTGTTTAAAACTCTGATTATTAAATCCTGAGTAACTGATTGGGGTGTGTGGGGTGTGACATGCATTATCTCTCGTCTCATGCATCCTAGAGCAGAAAAATTGTACTCCCTGTGTCAGCCCTAAAAATGTTAACCTGCCAATTAAATCCGTTGAAACAATAGGACGCTATGGCAACCATGTGTTCATTACCTCAGGCCTCACAATGTCACCCAAAAGTGCACAATCAGCGCTATGCCCTATGGTAATGACATCAGGGACGGATTGAAATGGCGCAGAGGACTTGTGGTAATATGGTTTATTCAGCCAGGAAACATCTGGGAGAACAGGAGGGGACTCGACACCTCTTGGACTCTATCACCTCTCTGCATACAGACCCCACATCAAGCAGAGCCATGCTCCTCCAGAAAATCTTTACATATTTTTAGCAAAATTATTATTATTACTGTAACTATTCCGGGAGAGACACTCCAGTGGAATAAAACACAAATTTTGATGTTTATTTGGCTTTGCTCCTCCTGAGAGAATATCACCTGGTGTTCTCTGCGGCCCACTGTGTGTCCAGTCCTGTCCTGTCATGTCCTGTCCTCCACACTCTGACTTCATGTTTTCCACACGCGGTAAGCTAAACCCAAGGCCCTCTGTGTGTGTTTGAGGCTGATGTAGGCCAGGAGGAGCAGTCCCCATTCCCTCCCTCGCTCTCTCATTCCCTCGCTGACTGCTCCTCGGGATGACTCAAGACTTGGAGAAGCGGCAGTGCATCCAGTTCCACTCCCCCCCACCACACACACACACACACCACCCCCCCACCCCCACCCCAGTCCGAAAAGGCCACAGCATCACATAAATAAACACAGGCCTCACGGCTCAGCCTTATTCGGATACCTCCGACCATACAGGTGGTCGAACCGCAGGAAGGTCCCATTAAAGGGTTGCCCTTCTGTCTGAGGCTTTCAACCCATGCTGACTCTAAAACTCTTATAAAAATTTCACCACTTCTTTCCCCTCCTATTGTAAAACAATAAGCCTAAGCTTGGCGGCTGTGGCTATGACATCACATCCTAAATTCCAAAAGACCATTATCATATGTACATCTGGATCAGGCTAAGCACACGCCACTCTTAAAGTGACTCATGGTGAATATTTAATTTCATTCATCTAAGAGAGAGACTGTGTGTGTGTGTGTGTGTGTGTGTGTGTGCGCACACGTCTCTCTCTCTCTATCTATCTGTGATGTGTGTGTGTGTGTGTGTGTATATGGATGTATGATGGATGAGTGTAAGAGAGAGAGAGAGAGAGAGAGAGAACAGCCCTGCCTTTGAGCAATGCCTGTGGATATAGGAATTATACAGTACTGACATTGTGCATGAATAATTTATCTCTACACTATCGCACAGGTTATCCAGTCTAACAGGGTTATAAAGTTTGAAAAAAGAAAGAAAGAAAAGAAAGAAAAATCTTTGTTAATGTTAGCACTAAAACTACCCTGGAATAGAATGGTTCAGAAAGTCACCTGCTGAACACACTGGTATTTCCCTCTCGTTTCTTGAACACTGTTCTGTTTGTCTTCATCAGAATCTTTCCGAAGCAAAACCTAAGACAGAAAGATAGCCAACTTAAAACTGCAAAATGACAATGCTAACTTAACCTACAATGGAGTAGCTATGTCCAGTGCCAAAATAAATGTAGGCTATCGTGTCAATCGCGTTTTAATTGGACTCACTGATGCTTCTGAAAGTCTTCAGATGCCTATTTGAAAAGAGAGTATTTAACATTTCATATCATCTAACTTGCACCACAATGTACTAACATTTTCCTGTTGCAAGCGCTGACACAAACTTGGATGATGAGCAGAAAAAAACTGAGAATGTGATACAGTCTTATGCAATGCTGCCTTGCATAAGTCAAGTTTAAATGGGATGGGGATGAAGGAATATGAGCTCATCCTTATTACCAAGGAATTTCTCAATAATGCACTCTTCCTGTTCATCATTTAGTAAGCACACATTTCAGAGAATAGTACAATGTGGCCATTGTCCTCTTGACAACTGTTTTGCTCTGCTGTATTTTGAACACAATGGATCTTCAGTTATACATTTTTTAAGATTTAGGACAATTTATGACATCAGCTAAAGCAATAAAAAATAAGCCTATACGGAAAAGTGGATTAACTTTGGTCACGAAATGGTCTGCCATCAGGAAATGTGTATGGCTATGCTTTATGGTGACATCAACCAGCAACGACAAAACAAGTTGATATAAGAAACAACAACCAATTCAATTGACACCGCGTTTATTATCTGATTTATAGTATTTTCCTTTACTCTTACTGGTAGGAGTAAAGAAAACTGGTAGGTAAGAGTGGTAGCCGAGCATGATATTGCTAACAATCAGGTGCAGGAGTGTTGTCAAAACTGCCGACGGAAAGTCCTGACCCGCACGCACTACCTGGGACGTTGAGGGTTTACTTGTTCTGTACCCCACTGTAAGTAGCAAGAACGCACCGTGTTTTATCCATTAGCCTAAACTGTATACACTGTGATTCCAGCACAGCGGTCACTGTTTCCATAGGCGGGTGATTTATCTTGTGATTGTAATACATCTGTTGAGATTAATATGCGCAATACATTTGAGAAACCATGCGGTTACATGCAGTTGCATCACACGTGCATTTGTCTGTTAACAATGGCAACAGTTTGAAAAGCACTGTTTTTACGTAATATAATTACTGTAATATCTATCAAATTGTTATTAATATTAACAACTACTCCCTTTTGTGCCCATTTAATCCAATATCTCAATGTGTTAAAATACAGTCTAGTACATGCACTAGACTCCAAATTTCATTAATGAATTTCTTAACCACAGCAACCTAGATATTCAAGACATAGTTTTCAAGTTGTGATATTATAAACATGACATAAGACACTGGTTATATTGCCAAGTTGTGCTCAGTACCTTGAAATGAGAGCTGGGTTTATTTTCACAGCTCACTCCAACTATCCGAGGCAGTTGTGGGTTGGAGGTGGAGGTTGTGATGTTGTTGTTGTTATTGTTGTTTTCTACCTGGGGGTTGACTCTCACCCGTGGGATGCCTAGTCCATGGTCTGGCCGGGGTGTGTTGCTCTCTGGGCTGCTTGAGATAGCGATCTTCCGGATGGACCTGGAGGCTGCTGAGCCTGGGCTGATGGCGTTTCTGTTCAGATTATCCTCCTCAGCCATGTTTTGCTGCTGGTGTTTTGCCGGAATAACCTGAGTTGTTGTTGTTGTTGTTGTTGTTGTGTGTGGTGAAGTTGTTGTGGGCAATGAAGATGTTGTTAATGATGATGATGGTTGTGGTGGTACTAGCCGTGAGTTCCCAGAGTGCACTTGAGCTCGTCCCAGGAAAAGAGACACATGGTTGTTAAGATTGTGCCGCAGCTTGCAGTTGTCCAGTGCCTGACTGGGCAAGTAGCCCTCTGTAAAGTCTGGACACTTTGGTACGGATGGCACTGAGAGCTTGGTCCCGATAGTGAATGGTTGGACTTTCCTTACAATACTTTCAGACATTGTTCCCCCTCAAACAAATTATTCTTCATGTGTACACAAATATTAAAAACAAAAAACAAGAATATATTATTAATCATAACAGAAGTCCACTCACTTTCATCCTCTCTCTTTTCCGCTGTTTTCTTCCAAAAAATTAAAATATAAACTTCAAAGAGATAGAGGGAAGAAGGTGAGATGTGTCCAAAAATAGAGCCCTCAGTTGTCCACTTTCTTGTGCATGTTGAGAATGCAGAGCACGCAGCCGAGGATGGCTTCCTTGGACTCCTGCGAGCGCACCCGGTCCCAGATGTGACGCAGCGCTGTGCCGAGGTGGGACACGGCCGCGGAGAGGCTTCTGCGGAGGAACTGCGCCGCCGAGCCCGCTAATTTGCTACTGAGGAGCCTGATAACCAGGGAGCGCAGGAGGAGGAAAACGGCTGGCATGCTGCCTGGCTTTACCGTTAGAGAGAGAGAGAGAGAGAGAGAGAGAGAGAGAGAGAGAGAGGGAGGGAGGGAAAAAAAGAAAGGAGGAAAAAAAGAGCTTGGTGGAAGGAGGAGGTTTCGTGAATGAGGGATGAAGTCACCAGGGCTCTCTGTCTGTCAGAGCATGTGCAGAGGGAGCGGAGAGGAGGTTGTAAAATCTGGCTGTCAAAACTTCCTCCCTGAACAAGAACAGAGGGGCTGGGGGAGATAAGAGAAAAGAGTGGCAGAGACAGTGAGAGACCCCGCAGTGACCCTCTCGATCAGAGAGCCTCTATTGAATGAGGTAATGCTCCCAGACAAAAACAGTAAAAAGAAGAAAAGGAAAACACACCATGCGGAACTCACCTCAGTTGTTCTGATGTCCTCAGAATGGTGCTTGTCTGTAAAATGGTCAATGAAGCGACACGTTCGGAGTGTGTTTTTCAGAGATTCATAACCGCCACCAGAAAAAAAAAAACAATCGCAAGCCCCCTAGAGCAACGTCTTTCACACAGCTTCACAGAAATCACAAATAAAAACAAAAAAGCTTTGTGGTCCCTACATGGCTGTTTGCTTCTTTCATCCGAAGCTTCAAACAAAATCTCCCTCGATGATGTAGCTGTAGGATCAATAGGAAAAAAGAAAAAGCCCTTAGGAGTGGAGAGTCAGTGAAGTTAAGCAGCGCTCTGGGATGCAGCTCGCTTCAGAGTGAAACACCCCTCTCCCCAGCCTTGCACCCAGCCTCTGCCCACCACAAACAGCTGTCAGGTACTGGCTCAGGAACAGTTGTCGCCGAGCTTTCTGGGGGCCAAATGCACAAGCTAAGCCCGTAACACATGCGGCTTTTTGGAGAGAAAGCTTGCTTACCCGGGCAAATGTGTTGTGGGTGTTTGATGGCTGTAAGTCTGACCTTTGACCCAGAGATGGCGATGGTGGACCCGTGTGGCTCTGAGCGCAGGGGGGTCAGATGGGAAAGTGTGGAAGAGGAAGGAGCAGCAGGGAAAACAACATGACACAGGGCTGCCACCACCACACCAGAGAAGTCTTGCCCTAAAAAGGAGCCTCAGCTTTCCCAGGAGTGCACTTACAGGGCTGTTTGCTGCCCTTTGACATCAGCTGAACACCTGGTGATGGTATATTGAGCTTTAACAAGGGCTGGTTGTAAATCTATGGTGGGAAAACATTAAGGGGAAAAGATAAGGGCTGTTTTTTAACATATAGAAGACTATATGTAGACATTTTAATTGTATGCTTTGTTTGTCAAAAACAGGATCAAAGCTACAAATCTTTATTTTGTGTTTTATTTTCTTCTTTGCAAAAAAGTATGTCTAGACAGATGTGTGAGTGACAGAGCTGTAATAGAAGATCACTGGTGAAATCTTTCCTTACCTAAACAGTGGGCTTTTGCCAATTGCCTAGCCTTCTCTGGTGACATGCTTTTATCTTACCAAAGATCAGTCAGCAGCAGAGCATGTGGTTCAGTCTTGGTTAAGACACGGTTAATGACGCTGTAAAAAAGAAGCTCTAGTTTCATGATGAAGTCATCCAGGCAAGACGTTTAATGTGTTGCAGCTTGAAATTAGAGATAAATACTGTATGTAACAATAGGGTATGGAGGGTGTGTGCGAGTGTGTGTGTTTGTGTTGGGTGTGTGTGTGTGTGGGGGGGGGGGGGTGGTAGAGAACGGGAGGGTATGGTATTGGACATGGGTGGAGCCTGGAAGAGTCTGAAACATTTTCCTTTTTACAGACATTTGGCCTGACGTGATTGTCCTGCAGCAAAGTCTTCGCAGGAGCTCAGATATGAAAAACACATACTGTGACATTTTAAAAAATCAGACAGACTGGACAGAGTGTTTGTTTACAGAAGTTTGCATACACGTGTGTGCAGATATACATATTGCACATACACTGTGACACACACACACACACACACACACACACACACACACACACACACACACACACACACACACGTAAAGTTTCTTGGGAGACAACCTAATTAGCCAGATATGTCCTATCACGCAGCTGGGGGGAGACAGTCTAGACTTTTATCTCTTGGATAGTCTTGCTTGCAGCATTTTTATTTAATGAGTGAATAAGCATAATTTCAAAGATAAAGACTGGATTTAGCAAGTAGCTTAGTTGATTTAATGAGCTTTAGAATTTCTTTTTCAAACAATATTTTATCCAAACTAAATACCTAAAATAACAAACTTGAAAAGTGCCTTAAAAACACACATACTCATAAAACCTTGACAAATTACAAAAGGAAACATCAAAGGCTATGCTCTCACAGAGATTTTATCTACGCTTTCAGGAAATTAGAAGGCCATTACATATTTTTAAAAATATGAGCTGGGGATTACGTTAATCATCTGATATAACTATTACCACGAGTAAGAGTTAGTCAAAGTCAAAGATTATACAACTCACCACATGTACAAACCTGATAGACAGTATCTGCTGTACACATGGCACGATACGAGTCCAAAAGAAGAAAAGCTGAAAAACTTAATAATGCCTGTCCACCACCCACTTGCCCATAACTGTGCCTTTGATTTCTACATCTTGTTAAAATGCTATTAATGGTATTTTTATTTTTATAGCTATGAGTGTCTCTAACGTCTCTTACCCTCTTCCTCCCTCCAAGCAAAATACAAAAGGCGGACAGGGCAGCTTTAGACACTCGTTGCTGTTGACTGTTCGGGGACGAGTCGGAGAGCCAAATTGTTGTTTGCTTTCAAAGACCCTGTCACACTTGATTTGAACCAGGTGTGATGGGAAGCTTTAAGTGAATGAGGCCATTGCTACCCCTGCTTTTTATTCCTCTCCTCTGGCATACGTGTTTGGTACAACTATCTATCAAGTGCTCCTGCAGGAGTGTCCAACATGATCTAAGCCACTGGAGACTCTGGTAATTGTTAAATCATTAGATAAAGGCAGCATATGGTGTGAGTGGAAACATTAAACCATATTTGCGTATCATATGCATCCAACCACATGACATATCTTAGTAGCCAATAAAACGTTTTCATATTGCAGATTTTATCCATGAGTGCAGACATGATCTAATAAAGTCTGTGTAAAAGTAATGTGGTGACCACACTTCTAAAGGACTTTTTAGACAGAATTTTTGTGTTAAACCGCGTTGCATCTTTAGTGTTGATATTAATGCTTTCAGATGGATTTTTGCAGCAAGCTGTAGGTGGTATGCATGATATCATGCCCTCCCAAGACGATGGGAGGAAATGGGCTTGGGTATACTTTATTAGGCACGCCAAATACACAGTCCTGTGCAGAGAAGGACTGATGGGGTCTTTATAGGATAACCTCACTAAAGAGAATTGTGGTGATCGTGGTGGTTGGAACACAGTTTTCATTTCCTTCAGTTATCAGCACTGAGGTTTTTTTAATTTGTTTTAATTGAGCTCTTTTGCTTCCTCTTTACTTTGTTATTTACAGAGTTCTAAGTCAGTAATTATTTAACAAGCAGTTTTGTTCATAATATATGTTTTGTGCAAGTTTTATCAAACACTATGAAACAAACAATGGTACATGGTCTGAAGTTAAACCAGGCTTATTATATTGTGAGAACTGGGCACAATGTTACTTGACCATAATATTCATAAATCATCACATGTTCTTAACCAGAGGGAACACATTGTGCTGTGAAAGGAAATGACATCACCATGAAACATCAAACCTACACTTACTCTGTAGGAGAAGAAAAGTGGCCTGGTCCTCTGTGACCCAGATGTATCGCAAAACACATTGTCAGAAAACATCAAAAGACTAACTGTAACAAATAATTACGTGTGAGTTTATTTGAAGGACTAAATCTGGCCACAGTTTAGATTTAACAAAATCCAGAAGCTGCACTATGTTCTGTAACCAAGTCATCTCTATTTGACTTGTTTATTTTCTGAAGGGAGAGTTAACACATGTAACGAAGGTATACTTTGCATGTGTAGTCATGTCACATTTTTAGCTTGAATTGGCTGAATCTAGATGACCGGTTTACTTTGCTCAACCTTGCCCACTCACTACATTGTTTAAATGGTCAGGAACTGACAGTACAGTTTAAGTGTTGCCTGCCAACAGCAAGTGCTAACACAACATAGACGAAAAGGGGCGACTGTTTGACTTGTCAAGCTTGTGAATGGTGAAAGCCAGTGAAAGTCTGAAAAAGAAAAAACAAAAGCATGAGCAAACTGAGAAAGCAAAAGGAATACATTGGCGGAGAAACAGCAGAGCCATAAAATTTGTTGAGCAAGTGTCTTGTTTATCTTGAATTCCAGTGTTGTGAGATCATCACAGCATGTCCTTGTCATGACACTCAGCGTGTAGAGGGTTTCAGTTCTCGCCTTTCCTATCCTATAGCACTCCGCCAGGAGGTTTTGTTGCAGAACCATTCATGTGAAAGTGGGGTTATTTTGTATTCACACACTAATGGTTTGTTGTAATAGTTTACATTCAGCGACCTGTGACTTTAGGAGGGATGTTTACTTGTTGTTGTTTTGTGTTTGTGGGTATTTTAAAAATCATACACGACAGCCACTGTCGACACTCCATGAGACTCACACCACATTCCCAGAGTCCCATCCATCCAATCAGAAAACACCAAAGGCACACATGAACACACCCATGATGCACACACACACACACACACACGCGCACACACACACACACACACACACACAAGCACACACACATACCCAAAGCAAACACAAACTGACAAAGCTGTGCTTCTGTGACTGGCTCTGGCCTGCAGGCATGACATCATCCTTTTATCGTTGATTTAATACCCTCAGAAACGTGCAGCAGATATGTGCCATGTGACGCTCCCAAAGCGGAGAGGCATGCCACACGCCTGACGTTTTCACACACACCTGGACCACCGTAGCCGAGGGTCCTGTTTCACCAAGAAGATAGTAAGAAGAGCAGAGGACAGAGAAAGAGAGGGAGACGGAGGGAAAGGAAGGGAAGAGAGGGAGAGAAAGAGAGAATGATGAGGAAGAGAGAGAGAGAGATGATCTCATCTACCACATAATAGCATTGCTGTCAGTCATTGGTTTCTGTTCAAAGGGACTTGATAACAAGAAAAAGGGAATGATAATCAAGGTAACAAATATAGCACTGGCAACCAACGGGGCACAAACTGTGCATATGTCAGTACCGTGGAGGAAACATTCCGCGTATGTGAGAACACACCAAGATCATCTCACTGTGCAATGTGTTCGCAAGAGAACATTTTTCTATGGCGTATGAAAAATCACTGTTTGGTTTACAGATGACATTCCTCCCTGTCAAACTAAACCTGCAAGCAAGCCTCAGCCACATTCACAGTCAGATATTCACTAACTGAAGCGATGCAGGTTGCTTGTATTATCCATGCTTTTATTATGTGCTCATACCATAAACAGAACCTGTAACACAGAAGTCCGTCAGGATAGCTTGAAGTCATGAGGATAATATGTAGTACAACCAGTTTCATTGCATTGCAGTGTTTCTTATTACTCGGTCAGAGAAGACAAGCTGAATTGCTTAGAATCAAATGCCTGCAACCATAGGCTATACTGTAGACCAGTGGTTCTTAAACTGGGGGTCGCCAAAAATGTTGGAAGGGTCGCAGAATGATTTGCATTAAAGACATTTTTCTAAATGTGTTTTAGTCAAAGGTTGCCATTGACATAATGCCTTAGGCGTTGACATGGCTTATCTATGAGAGAAGACATTTTCTGCCTCTGCTTCCAATGCCCATCTCACAAAATTTCGAAAACCAAATTTCGCCAGTTAGAGAGACGGGGGTCGTGAGACTTGGCCCATGTTTTTTGGGGGGTCGCCAGACAAAATTTTAAGAACCACTGTATTAGACTTCCCTTCTAAACACAGTAGGCTTACTCTCTCCACCTGGACCCTGTTGCTGCTGTAGTGAACACTTATACAGTTACAGAGCATGGAACCTTCCAGACGGAGTGTGTCACCCAAAGTAAGCAGTGAGGCGGTAGGTCACACCGGCGGCTACTCCACACACGGTCGTAGAGGTAATCTATGCACAGTCAGCAGCTTTCGACCCCTCTGAGTCACATCGTGGGTCTCGGGAGCGGGCCGGACCACCGGGGGAGATTATTACAGTTTTTCTCAAATGGCGGCGCTAGCGGGGCCAGAATGACTGCTCCATGACACCACTGTGACCGTGCCAAGACACTGACACCGGGAGAGTGTTCTGGAAGAGTTACAGACTGTTCATTTGAGAAATCAGGGAGAGGGAGAAATGGAGAAAAGATAAATAAGGCTAGAACATACTAATGGCTTGAAGGACATTTTAAAGTAGTTTTGAGTGTGGGAATAGCACAAAGTTCTTTTTTTTTAGTTATACTGTACACTGAAATGGGATGAGGAAAACATCTTAGATCTAATAAATATCAGTTATTTTGGTTGTGTCTATTTCTATCTACATTTTACAATGAACAACAAATAAGGGAGAGAGGGTTTAGGGATATATAAAATAGGTCAAAACTGTCCATCATGTGAAAAGAATTTTGTAACATTATGAAGGCATTGCTGAACTCATAAGGAAAAATAATGAAATAATGTTAAGTCTAATTTTACATGATCTAAGCCTATGTAATTCACCAGACCCCACAGTCACACAGGCCTCTGTGTAGCACTATTTCAAGCTGTACAAACCCCCAGTCATGCAACATGACGCAATCATCTATTTTTGATTCATACAGACAAATGGCCAAAACTCAACTTGATGTTTGTCTTGTTTCTGACTAAAGAATCACTTCTGAACAATGTATGCATTTACAGGCACACACAAGTCCCAAAGGGACGTATTCAAGCAACGTTTTCAGCAACTTTGGTCATGGAGTTGACAGAGTTGAGCAACACTGAAGCTAATTTGTCTTCTGGTTTCAAGTACTGTAAATAGTCCAGTGTTTTTTAGCATTCATGCCCTCAGCAGAATACTCAGTCAAACGTCTAAGCAAGCATTGTCCCCTCCCAACTTCCTCTCCATGCAATCGGAAGTAAGCCTCAGGTAGCAATCAGGAACAGAGGAAATTGCCATGGATGAGGTCGCTTTATCATGTGACATCATGGCGTCCAAGAGGTCCAAGTGCTCTGACGGCAGAGAACTATTTCCTCCATATCAAAGCCTTCGAGGACCCCTCTCAAGGAGCTGGGGCGAAAGCTGGACCTTATTTTCTCCATGTTCAGAAAATATCAATCACTTTGATAGGGGGACTTAACCTTCAACCTGTGATGTCATCCCAGTGGCAGTTGGGGTGACGTGATCCTGTATTATGAGGCAAAGTTACGGCGGCCACTTTGATTTATTAGCAACATAAGGGGCTTTAATTAAATGCATGGACACAGCTGCTGGCCTGGCATATGTTCTCAATGTATTTTGCATGCATGAATGGATGAGGAGAAGAAAAACCTCTAACCAGCTCTCTTTTTTTATCTTCACAAAACAGGTAGGCCTGTATATTTGAACACATGCGGAAAACTTTGTTGGTTTGATGTTTGAAAAATTTCCTGCTGCACCATGACACCTCCTGGGGTTAATTTGCTGTACTATCCTTGCAGTGTAATTAACTCTGACGTGTCCGACACCCACATTGTATCTGCTAAAACATTAGCTAAAAGGAAGGAGAGAACACTGAGTAGGACATTCTCACCTGGGCACGAAGCCCTGAATTCGCTCTGACGCAAAAGCCAAGCTGGACGAAGCCAAGCGCACATCTTGAGTCACGCCTGAATGGCATTACCATTAGAAATTGCTTCAATTTTGCTGGTGGAGTCCTTTTCTCCAAGGTGTCTAATGTGAGGTAAACAATCAATTACTTACAAATAAGTGTAGTGGAGGAGAGTCTCAAAGCTTTTCCAGCTGTTTGCCCTCCTCCCTCCCTCTGACAGCCTGAGAGGCCTGCCATCTTTCTTTTCTTGGTTTCCTCCTCCTCCTAAAACTAATCTAGGGCAAGCATAGCATAGCAATACAACAGATTACCTAATGCTTTTTGACACATGATGTCAGCATGTTAAATCCCACCAGAGCGGTGGGCCTTACGTAAGGACATTGGGTTGCAGTTCCATACTCGTTGAATCAGAATCCTGAGTGGCCATCATGTCAGCTAATGGAAGGGGAATGTGATGACCTCAGAGCTGACACCACGCTGGGTCAGTCTCCGACCCCGAAGCCTTCAGCGCTGGAGGAACTATCAGTGTGCAGACTGAGAGACAAAGCGGTGATCAGTGACCAGGTTTTTGTGACCAATTGTGCTTGTCACATCAGAATACACTTAAAACAGCTAAGTGTGAATTCAGTAGTAGCTATGAGTTCAATGTGGGTTGCCATTAGAAGTTCCTACACTTCCCCCCATGGTTTAAACAACCTCAGGGCAGGTGCATTGTTCTCAGTGTGTGTTTGCACATGCAAAAGAGCAAGCACATGTGCATTTGTTTTGCACAAGGCAATGGTGTAAGGATTCTGTCCATCAACAGTCTTGGAGCAGGTGGTGGTAGATAAAAAAACACACACACACACACAGAGCCAACTGTCACCCTGAGAATGAGGGGATGGTTCCAATGGACAAAAAATAGAAAGTGTGTGTCTAAGCATTTGTTGGACTACTGTGGATGTGTCAGTTGTCTTTTCTATCAGATGGTGGGGCCGAGGCTCACGATCAGCTGCAGACTGTTAAAGCTCCAAGGAACCAAGGATTCTCAACAGTGTTCCTGGACCCAGTGTCTGACCACGAAAACACTCTATCCATCCTCACTTCAAGAACACCAGAGAGAAAACATAAACTGAAAAATGGCCCTTATTAGCTAAGTCCGTCGTGGTCAACTAATAAAGAGGGTCACTGATGAGTTCTGTCAAGAGAAAGATGAAAAACATGCAAGGCATTAAGGCCCAGGAGTTAGACTGATTACCTACAGCAGTCATCTGTTGAAATGGGTGCTTTCTCAATTGGGTTGTTCATTGTTCAACTCTGACGCAAAGAAGTGCTTTGTAGCTATTTTGTTTGCAATACATCTAAACCTCAAATACATGTATTAAACATATCATTTGGTGTTAATTAAAAGGCTCTGACACATAATAACAAAATGTCTTTTTTTCCAAAGAAACCCAATGGAGACACGTAGAATGACACGCCACACATGTTGAGTTATAGAGGTGTGATGCCCCCTTTTTTCCTTCGCCATCACCCTGAGATGACGAGAGTGGGCTGAACTCAATCAGAGCGGCAGATGAAGATCAAGAACATACCGATCCCGCATGCTGAAAAAAGGAACAGTGTTCATTTAATCCCCCCCCCACACCATAATCACACACACACACACACCAAATTAGGGGAAAATGTATGATTCAATCATGTTGCCCTGAAATTAGATCATGCTATGTGACATCATCTTGGGTTGCTAGCTCTCTCACTCACTCCTGCTCTCTCTGTTGATTGCACTCTGCTTTATTCACACTAATGTTCACTCAGTCATTCACTCACTTTCTGGCTGTTTCTTTTGCCTTGGCAATATAATACTTTGTACTCGCCTGACCTAATAAAAAGATATCAATAGGCTATGGAGGATAAAATGCCACATGATCAACAGTGTCATAGTATACACAAAGCTTTTAAATGAGTTGAATGCTCATACCTGTCAAGCACGGGTTGCATTTTTGTATGGTGTGCTCATATTGTTCTTTGTGTGCAGTTTTACCAAAGTGATGATGATTGGACTTCATAGTTGCATAGCTGAGTCCTGCAATGATATACTGTAATATGAATGAAATGAAAGGGCATGAAGGAAATGAAGAATGAAATGAGGTCTAATTAGACTGAAAGGACATGAGCAGGACATAATTAATTGGTGTTAGATAGGACAGATAGATAGATACTTTATTGATCCCCAGGGGAAATTCAAGAAATAAACTTCGCTGACAAACTATGATGGTATGACCCACAGAAGCTATGACTCTCTCCTACTCTCTGTGAAAGTGTTTATTTGCCTCTACACAGGATTTACTGCTGCCTGTGGCAAGGCCCTCTTCCTCCATGTCCACAGTGGCTAGCAGAAACGTCAACTAGACAGACCGCTCTCGGGCCGTGGCCGAAGCCTTTCCTGCCACAGCGCATTTCAGAGCTGTGCCATCATGGGGTTTGACCGGAGCGGACGGGCCAGCCCACACTGAGGGAACAACTGTTGGTTTTAGCAGTTGTTTTTGACTCGCATTCTCTCATCACGGTCTCAATCGTGAAGAGGGTGGACAGGACAGGGAAGATTGTGTTCAGAGAAGGCAGAGCCACTGTGTGCAGGAAATAGGAGTGTAGCCACACATAGTCACAAATCCAACTGGGTGTTTCAACATGGTCATATATGGGACACAGACATGCACACACTCAGGCAGGTGGTCTTAAGTGCTTCAATTACATGACAAAAGGAATAACATAACTGTTACTAACATTTTCCTTACATACCATTATTCATAACATTACAGGAAAATATTATAATGAAACAGTGTGGCCAAAAGTAATTCTTCGAGATAACGGGGAGACCAGAACGTGTGTCAGAACCACAACAAGTAACTCTGAATCAAGGGGGCCTGTGTCATGAATGACATGAGTGTTGAGCTGAATATTCCTCTTTTCAATTCAGGAAAACCATTTCCACTATAGTGAAAGATGGTACATGTACACAATACTTTCAATGTAAGGACATTCATCAACAGCTGGACCAACATTTAACAAAGTTTTCTTCCTGCCCTTGGGTTGTCTTGTTACTGAAATAAATGCTGATTGTGATTTTGGTAATGCACCACATGACGAAGTCTGTTGTTGAAAATAGATCCCCTGAGGTTAATGCCTTTATATGTTCAAAGACATCTTGTTTTTAGTTGTGTGGCCTGTGGTTGTCAGGCCAAGAGCGCTTTAACTTTGACTACACTGTTCAGGCAGGAGGCAGCTGTTCTGGGGTCTGAGAGGAGGACAATCTTGCCATTGTCTTGGTGGCTAACAGCTGGCATAGGGTCAGAATGCCTCCACTCATGATCAGCCAATCAGATCTCTCCCTCAGGGAGCATGGCCCTTGGGCATGGACTGTGTGGCATATTTAGGGGCAGCTGAGACCACACCTCTCACTTGCCCCACCTACTAATCACCTGTGCCAGTTGTCTCCTCAGAGAATGTGCTGTCCTACCCATAAGAAACATGGCATATGAATGTCAAAAACTCAGACAGCTGACATTCTTAATGAACAAACTAGCTATATCCCACCATCTCTATGAAAAATGTGCCAGAACGACCACAAATTGATGTGATATGAAATTCAATATGCTAGATATGACAAAATGATATATTTATGGAAGAAATACTGCTCATCTGAACAAATGCTTACACTCAGATACTTTTCAGTTGTTTAGACAGAAAGCGGAGTCTCTTGACATTCATAAAATATTCGCAATATGTTTTTGGAAACTATAAAAAAGGCCTTTCTGATTTGTAACAAGGCTTTTAAATTATTTTCAAAACGTGTTTTGTTATAAAGCATTTAGAATATCTAATAAAAACCTTGGTGTGTTTTTTCTTCCATAACCTCTATTCCTTTTTGAGAAAAGACCATCAACCAGCATCTGCAGTCATTGCAGCTTTAATCCAAAAAGTTGTAATAACATTCCATGCTGTGCCACTCCTTGCCCCACATCACTGTTCTGAACTGCCATTGAGAGCATCATGCACCACTGCATATTAAACATTTAATGATCAAATACTTTCAAATACGAAAACACTGCCTCACAAACTTGAAAATAAAATAGTGGCATAATCACTCTTAAATATAGACACACTGTACATTTTCCTGAATTCTGAACAGAACAAAAAAAAAATCCTCAAATTACAATCCTATGTTCAAACATTTGGAAGAAGCACATTTTTGTCAGTTGCTATCCCAGACATAATGACCTCTGTAGTAGAACCTAAAGGTCATGATCACAATTCTCCCATCAAACTCAGTTGGACAGAGCATGGTAGCCTAGCAACTTGGTGGCTCGGTCACTCTCACAGCCACCAGGATCACATACACCTTTCTCTGCTGCTCTCTGCTGGTCTATTGTGGAAAGCAACCAGTGTTCTGAGACTAACTTGAAACCTATCAAAATCTTAGCCTGGACAAGCCCACCCAGATCTTATGTCAGGGAAATCTAGTCTGGAACGCCATAGTTTATAACCATTTCCTTCAGGCAAGAAAAATGTCAGGCCAATCAGCGACGAGAGGGTAAGACGAAACTGAAACTTATTGTGACAAACAGAAGCAGCAACACCTGCAAACATCAAAAATGTAGTTGGAAAAAAGCAGAAATGTATTTACAGCAAAGGAAGCTCCACATACATTGTTTCCTGACTGTTGATGCTTTGTTGGTTTGTAAAGTTTAGGCGAAGTAGGAAGTAAAGTTAGGACTCTCTGGTGAATGATTGGTATGGCTGGACCAATGATTTCAAAGTTAGTGCCTGCCGCGATGCAGGTGTCACCAGACTATTCACTTCATGAATGAGTTTGGATTATTTCCAGGCTATCAAAATCTATCACCAAGCCAACATTTTTCACAATAAGACCTAAATAGTCAAAATTCTTCATGAAGTAGGCCTAATGATAAGAAATTGGCTACTGATAAATCAGTACATTTGGAATTTTGAAAGATCTCTGTAAATGTAGGCTATGGCAGAATTTGACCATGCATTAAAGTAAAGTCTGAAATGTTCTATTTGAGTATAGTGGCCTATGCTGCAAATAAACAGATTCACCTGAAAGTCTGAAAATTCACCAGAAATTGCCCTCAGCTACAGCAAGTGACAGCTCTTAAAACCTTCCTGGCGGAAATAGACCTAAGCTACATGTCCATGACCAAGAGACAACAGTTGAAACATCTATTTGTCTAAAATTGATTTGACATTGTCATTAGGCTGCACCTGGATTTTTCCTTTCAAACAGTAAAGGAAGAAATCCATCAGCGACCTGTCAGTACCAAATTTGGACACTGTGGGGCAGTCAACCTCAATTTCTAAACGGGCTCTGGTAATGTCAATCTGTAGCCTAGAAATCTAGACGCACCAATTTGGTGTGTAGCCATGAAACTTGTGTAGGTCATACCATGAAACAAAAGACGGTAATGTTACCATTTTTAACACGCAAAACTGGTGTCGAACACAGTAGACTAGGTGTTTTTGCTTGACTGTCTCTAAAAATGCCCTCTATTTGTAAACATATTGCCCTGGAATTAATATTTTTGTGCATGAATTCCAAATGACACTTTGAGTGACTTTAAATAACTTTTCAGTAGTTAAGATTACTTAACAACTAATGTTAACGACACGAGATTCTACACTGCTGATGCTGCGAGTAGGCAAGGTTGCTCTTTGGAGGAGCTGACTTGTCACTCCATCGTAAACATTCTACGTCACGAAGGCCAAGTGAAGTTAAGGGAGTGAATCGTCGTCTGTCCTGTTATTAAGGTAACGTTCACGGTAATGCATTTTCGCTTGGTAACTAGCGTTACTTTCAGCTGGCAAGCTACTTTTCATAATGGCAGATGCCGTATGAATGTAATTAGGCAGTTGTTACGGTTAAGTAACACGTATGAGATAGAGGAAAGTGAAACTGGCTAACGCTACAGTTCACTGACCAATTTAACGTTAGCTTTGGCTAGGCAACGTCCAAGTTGTTCAACGTTGCATCTCATCAAAACCGTAACCTCAGTAACGTTGCATTAAACATAATTTCGCTTTAACGCATTGCATGGTAAACGTTCACGCAAGCCATTCTTGTAAACAAAGCTGTGAACAATAAATGTTGACGCTATGGCATTAGTCTAGCCTACTCTAGCCAAGATTTTGAACATTGCAGGCTAGCAGCTAACGTTAACGGATAGCTTATAGTGGTCAGTTGACGTTAGCTGTCCAATCAAGCAACGTTTATGCTAACACAAGTACACTGGTGACCAAAATTTATTAGAGCGTTTTTGCAGGGGAATCCAAAGCCACTGCTTGTGCCTTTGCAAACAAAGTCGGATTATATCTGTCAAAGGGATTTATGCGGAGAGGTAATGTATTATTCTATCGTTAACGTTACTTTTCCAATGCTAACTAGCTATGGCTAGCCACCTGTTCATACGCTGGGAAAGCGGTAACGTTAACTTAACTGTAAATGTTGTCCCTTAGTCGTTATTGAACTCCGCACAGTAAATTACAACTATACGTTTGGTTTGTCGACTTTAGTTACTGTCAACCATAGATACATTAACGTTAACACTCAACTCGTCAACCGCAGAGCTAACGTTAACGTGGTTGTAACGTTGACGTTATTTCAGCTACATTGGACGTTGTTTTGACAATAATCCATCTGAGTATTGATGAACCCAATATACCGACACTGGCCTTACCTGTTTTTGAACAGTTTGTAACCCAAACTGTTGTTAGCTATGCTGCGCTATTTATGACATTCGACCTCGTAAGCTTGATTTAAAACGGTTATCAAGCAAGTAGCTGCTGAACGTTACAGAATAGCTTTGTGGTGGTAGTTAGCATAGTTAACGTTAGCTTGCTAAACAGACAGTCATGGCGTGTACATTCCTTAAAAATGTACAATTTATAGGCGAACTCATTTTGTGTTTTTAAGCGCACATGTGACTATTGGCATTCCACAGCATAACAATCCAGCATTAATTTCATAGTGTCAAAGGTTAAATCGGAGGACCAGCAGTGTTGTTCAGGTGAAATGCTGCACTGTTTGTAAATACAGGCCTGGTTGAAGTTATCATGTGAGTGTTTTATGAAGGAAACAGAAGGCTGGAGTTCACTTAGAATAGTCGACTATTTTAATTATCCGCAGCTCATGTTTCCAGTGACTGTTATTTTCTGTTAAGCCCCTCAAGAATGTTGTCTCATAGAGGGTCTAATATAGCCAAGTGTATTTGTATCACAAGGCTATGGTAAATCTCTGATGGTTGTCAGGTGTACGTTTGCGTCATTCATTTTCATTTATTTGCAGTTACTCATTTGTTTGCAGTAATTCATTTTCCTGGTCTTTCTTGGTCAGTGAAAGCATTTTTTTTTCTGATTAAGATCTCAAGTGTGCAGTCTAGTCAATCCACTAAGCGAACATAGAATGAGAGAAATGACTATAGTGTTGAGTGCATAAGGGTGACCCCCAGCACTTGCCAGAGGGGTGTCAGGTGAAGCCCGGATGATGTCTATAAATCACAAGCTATCATGTTCTAGCTAAATATACTCACTGGCTCTCTCCAGGGCACACACTTCCAGAAACCCTCCCCTGTGCACCTCTGTGCTTAGCCTACACACACATGCACACATGAGCTAACCTTACAGGGGTGCCTCGGGTTTGTGCTCTGGAGCGCAGCGCACCCTCAGAGTGGGACTAGGAAGGAGCTGGATGCATGACCCCAGCTCTGATCTCAAGTCAAAGGGTGCATAGCATTGCGGAGAACTATCTTAACCTGTTAATGTTGAGTGAAGTGTAAAAAAAAAAAAAAACACAGACTATTCTTGGTTTATTTTGTACAGGACAAAGAGCCCTCTGTGAGGTTGTGTGAAACCAATGCTTTAATGCTGCGGCTTTGCAACTGAGCTGTGTTTTGTGTTGTGGTTACTGCTTTTTTGAAGTATTCATGAGAACAGGTTTTGCCGTTGGAATGTCTGTGTGGAGGCCTGTTTCTTCTCAGGGGACATAGTTTCGTTCACTGCATTGAGCAGATCTTAGATATGACCGCACGTTGGGGCGTTGTGTTGAGAGAGTGTCACAGTGACTCGAGGTGTGACTGACAGGCCTCTGATTCTTAAAATATCCCACCCTGGACCGTTAGCCCAGGGCTTTAGTGGTGTTGTCATCAGCGTCACCCAGCACCAACAACATGGGAAGGCAACTCTGCCCCTCCTCTGTTCAGGTCTCCTGTGTGTGCTTCTTTCTGTCTCACGGTCCCTCCCCCGTCTCACCCAACCCCACTCTCCCCGCCATACAGGGTCTGGCAGCAGGCACAGCTTGATGGGGCTCATTCCAGGCCTGGTGGAGATGGTCTAAGGAGTGGCCGGCCGGCAGGGAGGGAGGTGCCCGCGCGTGGGATGTTGCGCTGGTCGGTGCACCTGGAAGGAGGGCCGCGGAGGGTCAATCATGCCGCCGTGGCCGTGGGTCATAAGGTGTACTCGTTTGGCGGGTACTGCTCCGGCGAGGACTATGAGACGCTGCGGCAGATCGATGTGCACGTCTTCAACACAGGTGAGTGGCGCGTGGATATGTGGTGCCATCCTTACCATTAGTGAAGAATAAATATGTCTTTGACATGAATTGAGTGGGGTACACCCACAATTGTGTTTTCTTTGGAGTTAGGAGAGGAAAGAATGTATAAGTATATTGCACTGCTGTTTTCATGATGGTGTCTTTGTGTTTGTGTGTGTCCTCTGGGTTCATTAAGATGAAGTGTGTGTCAGTACTGAGGTTGTTTTTTTGCATAGTTGGGTAATATGTATGCCATCGCTTATCTATGTGCCTTTAGCACAGGTCAGGTGCACACTGTGGTAATGTGTGTATGATGAAACACATGAAACTGTTCTTTGATGGTCTAATGATGGCCTAAGGTCTTCAGCAGATAACTGAGGGCTCGCATGTGCTTGCCCAGTGTTTGGTTACTCAGAATCTGTACAGGGTTGAAATGTGACCCAAAGATTCTATGGGGTTTTCATTTATCTGCTACCCCCCACCCCCCATGCTGTAGACATAATAGCCTCATGGGTAAAAAGTCCAAAATCCTGTGTTTGCTAGAGGAACACGGAGTACTGCAGTAGGGTTGACAAAGAGGCAGACGTATAACACAGTTTATTGAGTGTTAAAGCAATGAGCTGAAGCAGGTGGTATTGGTAGTGAGGGTTTGTCGCAACCCCTTGTTGCTCTTTTATTTACCAACACATACTGTACTTTGGATAGCACAATATATTTAAATACAGTACTAATTCTATTTTCCATGGTCCAATTTTAGACTCTTGGCTGGTGGTATCCTTTGTGCATCTCTTTTTCTCTGTGTGTGTGTGTGTGTGTGTGTGTGTCTGTCTGTCTGTCTGTCTGTCTGTCTGTCTGTCTGTCTGTCTGTCTGTCTGTCTGTCTGTCTGTCTGTCTGTCTGTCTGTCTGTCTGTCTGTCTGTCTGTCTGTCTGCCTGCCTGCCTGCCTGCATGTTGGAGGTGTGAAGGAAGTTCTTTGCAAGCCTTCTTGACACCTTGATAAAGCACCCCCCTGCTGACCCCGATTGAGGTCTCCTCACCTGTCACTCTGACAAAACCGCTTTTGCTACTCCAGGTGTCCACAGGCCGCCTGAAGCGGTTGTGACCTTGTTTGCACCTAACGTCTCTGGGTAATTTACAGTTTACATTGCACATGCTTGTTGCATCATATGCACCAGGTATATGAGTAATCTAGGCGTTGTATTTATCCCTTTAGCTTCCTGCCGAGGGGCAAGGCATGTGACTACTCCGCACATGGTGCTAGGCTGGATTGGGCCATAGCAGAGTAGTGAGTTATGACTGCATGCTGAAGACTACAGACGTGGCTGCTAGGAGACCAGACCCCACTCTCTGAAAGCAGGAGAGCCTGGCGTTTTAAAGTGGCATGACCCATGAGACAGCAGACCGCTTAGTGTGTGAGAGTGAAGGGAGGATCTACAGTATGCCATGCCACTTCACCTTAATAGGAAGACGGTCCGGGCCGAACTGGGGTCATGTCAATGCTGCAAGTCTGGCTCATAAGATGTGCTGATCTCTGAATCTCACGGTCTTGATACTAGGTCGATGACTCATTTGTATCAGTCATGGTGATTTTGAGCAAGATAAATTAATTAACTCGCAACACATACGCTGGTGGGCCAGTGCACATGTGCTTGTGGTGGGTTTTAAAACGTGTTGGGGCGGTGATGTAATTCTCTCAAGTTTTTTTAATTTGTGAGTTCTTTACTTCAACCTCACCTCGCACTCGGGTTTATTGCTATGTGTTTATTTTAAAAGAGGTTGAATCATGCTTTCTCTTTGTGCGCTTTGTACTTGTAAATATGTGGTTTTAATTCGGAAAGCCAGGGCTCCAGTGATATCACCCCTAGTTGCAGCAGAAATGTCACACACAGTCAAGTCTATTTTCCATTTCCCACACACCCACACACCACTTTGAATGATGATGGTGAGGTTGATTCCATCTGTACACAAGCTGTGGTAGATACGGCAGTGTCCATATAATTCTAAGGACCTAAGTTCTAAGGACCTAAGTCCTAAGGACCTAAGTCCTAAGGACCTAAGTCCTAAGGACCTAAGTCCTAAGGACCTAAGTTCTAAGGACCTAAGTTCTAAGGACCTAAGTCCTTTGTTCCTTGTCTGTTCCTCGGCCAGTGTCTCTGCGTTGGACGAAGCTGCCCCCAGTGCGTACAGGAGGCAGGGAGCGTGCCCGAGAGGTGCCCTACATGCGCTACGGCCACACGGCTGTGTTGGTGGAAGACACCATCTACATCTGGGGCGGCCGCAACGACACGGAGGGGGCCTGCAACGTCCTCTACGCCTTTGACGTCAGTAAGTGGATCCCTAACACGCCTACTTGTCCCCCCAGCTTTTATCTTGAAAGTGTTTCAGGACACAATATGTTTGTTGTGTTCTCTTTGTAATTGTCACATGCTACTCTTTCTTTCTTTCTTTCCTTCTCTCTCTCTCTCTGTTTCTTTCTCTCTCTCATAAACTGATGAACTGTCAGAGGTCCCCCCGAGAGCCTTTATTTAAAGCTTTACACCTCTAACAACTGCATTAGCCCATCTATTATTAGCATATTGAGATTATGCAGTCACTCTTCATGACGTTGACCTTCAAACACTACAGGGTAAAGCACACGTTCCCTCCTCTCTTCTCCCCCTTTTGCTCCAGACCATCACCGCTGGTTCACACCCAAGATCTCGGGGACGGTCCCAGGGGCACGGGATGGCCACTCCGCCTGCGTCCTGGGCAAAGCCATGTACATCTTTGGAGGCTATGAACAACTGGTGGGTGTCACAGCCAATGCTTTTATTACTCGGCCTTTCTCATCTCCACACTTGCTAATATATGGAAAGCCCTTCGCTAATTCTGCCCTTATTGTCTGTGACTAATCGACGTGTTGTCAGTGGCAGACACCAGATACCCTTAGTTGAGTCTGTGTTATTGTGGGGAAGGTGATAATCGTCCAGAAAAGACCAGATTAATCAGGAGATTCAGGGAAGGAACAAATGGAGTGTTTAGCTACTACTCTGTCAGTGTGTGTGCTGCAGCACTGCAGTTGTTTGGGCAGCGTTTATTCTTGGCTGCTTTTGACTTTTACACAACAGTGCACACAGGGAATTTAGCTTGTAGCTTTCAGGTTCAGCTCATGTCTTAAAGCATTCTGTGTGGATAGATTTCAATTCCATAACAGAGTCTGTAGAGTTATGTATTATTCCCTTTGAAGTTGACTTTGATGTCCTTTTTTATGTCGATCTTATGAAGAGGGACGTGGAAAAAAATATCCAGTGGCAAGGAAGTCAATGTCACTTATTCTTGAGTCACTGTGTGACCTGAAAACCATTATTAGATAGTCTAGTTCTTAGTAATTGTTTTCTTATTGAACAGCATAAAGACATTTCCTGTAAATTCCCAAAACTAAGCACCAATTGTCTTACCTCTTTCAGGCTGACTGTTTCTCCAACGACATCCACAAGCTGGACACCACCAATATGGTCTGGTCTCTAGTCAATGCAAGGGTAAGGAGGATAATCACCTGGCGCTTGGTTCTGTTTATTTTAATCAAGGAACACATTTGTATTTCAAAATTCTATTGTACATATTCTAGTCTATTCATAGTGTGTGTGTGTGTGTGTGTGTGTGTGTGTGTGTGTGTGTGTGTGTGAGAGAGTGTGTAATTGAGAGTCAGTTTTGTGTGCGTGTGTTTAGAGTGGACATGGTTGCACATGAAAGAAAACATGATCTGATAATGCTCAGTGCTGGCACAATGCGGTGCCCCCTCCGAACCCCCTGTCCCCCCCCTGACTGGCTAATACAGCACACTGGGCGAGTGCCAAGCATTAAGAGCCTAGAAGAGCCCTGTGCACGGGATTATGGCTGTGTATGGATTTGGACTCCCTCTACAGTTGGCCTTTTGTGCTTATGTTTAGTTGTACACGCGGGCCGTGGGTCTCCACACGTGCACGGTTATCTGCTTTGTGTTGTAAGGCACACAATGTTACACTTTGCACGCTGATTTAGTGGAGTAGCATGACTTCATGGGGGACTGGCCTCATTTCGAAGGCAGGTGTGACCTAAACGTTAAACCACGACCGTCTCAGTAAACATTTGCCAAACCTGGTGTTTTTTTGTTGTTGTTTTTGTTTGCTTGTTTCTTTCTTTCTTTCTTTCTTTCTTTCTTTCTCACCAAACCTAGAACAAACTCTTCAGAGGTCTCCTTGTTTTCTCTCTCTCACACACAAACACACACACACACACACTCTCTCTCTCTCTCTCTCTCTCTGCTGCCCACTCTGCCTACTTCTTTACTGTCTGTCTCATTCTTAAAGAATCCACCATGAGAGAGTGTCATGCATTATTCACGTGGCCAGTGTGTGGAGAGTCCACAGAGCTTGTGTGTGTGTGTGTGTGTGTCTGGGGGACCATGCTCTGAGGCTAGAGACATCTGAGGCATGCGAGAGGTGCTGCTCAGTTATGGCCGACACTCACATGTGGAGAAAAAAGTGCCCAATGCTGCCTCTTTGTTCCTCCAGTCATCAGTCATGAAACATCACAAGAGTGCCCTGAATAAACTTCTTTGTGTGTGTGTGTGTGTGTGTGTGTGTGTGTGTGTGTGTGTGTGTGTGTGTGTGTGTGTGTGTGTGTGTGTGTGTGTGTGTGTGTGTGTGTGTGTGTGTGTGTGTGTGTGTGTGTGTGTGTGTGTGTGTGTGTGTGTGTGTGCGCCTGTGTTTTCAGTATAGGGGTCCACTAGATGGCACTGTCGCTTCAAATCTGAAAGGTCTGTGTTGCCCACAGATTCCTTTTTTCTTAGTTAGAGTTAGACAGACTGGCTGTGCTTTTTTTTTTGTTTACTTTGGCCAACAACACAACCATGTGAACAGCAGTAATAAGCATTGTAATCATTGATTAACACAGAAATGACTTGGCTGAAAAAGATGTACCAGTAAGCAAAAAACAGAAATGTAGTTCTCCCAACTGCCTGTAATTGTGTAGTGTGTTATGGCTGCCTGGTAAATGCCTGACCTGTTTTGTTTGATGTAACTTTTAGGGTACGCCAGCACGCTGGAGGGACTTTCACTCAGCCACTATCATCGGGACGAAGATGTTTGTGTTTGGCGGCCGGGCAGACCGCTTCGGGCCGTTCCACTCCAACAATGAGATCTACTGCAACAAGATCAAAGTGTTTGACACCGAGACAAACTGTTGGCTCAGCACGCCCAACACACAGTTGCTGCCAGAGGGACGCAGAAGCCACTCTGCCTGTGAGGAATACAAACACACACACACACTCTCTCTCTCTCTCTCTCTCTCTCTCTCTCTCTCTCTTTCTTTCTTTCTTTCTTTCTTTCTTTCTTTCTTTCTTTCTTTCTTTCTTTCTTTCTTTCTTTCTTTCTTTCTTTCTTTCTTTCTTTCTTTCTTTCTCTCTCTCTCTCTCTCTCTCTCTCTCTCTCTCTCTCTCTCTCTCTCTCCTTCTCTCTCTCAATGGACTTTAACACTCAATTCTGTGCTGTCAATGAACATTTGTAATTGTCTAAATTTGTGAAAAGTAAGTTGACATTTTTGAATCAGCCTAAAATCCTTTTTACTCTTACTTAAAAATGGCAGAAGGCTAAAGTTATAGGCTTGTCTCACTGGACTGTGGTGTCAGCTTTTAAGATTTGTATATCAGTATACTTATGTTTACCAAGTACCTCAATGGATCACTTCAATTTCTTCTACACCAGATGTCCAACATCCACACTCTCCTGTTAGCCACTGAGTGAGCTAAATGCGCTAGAATTTTCACAACTTGCTCTTGAAACGCTTTATTTGTCACAGTAGCCAGTTTGTCCCTGTCTGGTTATAGAGTCTTATATTAAGTGCTGATTGTAAAAGTGTTGAGGCTGCCCCTTGAAGCTGGGGCGAAAAGAGTAGAGAATGGGATAATGAACTGCCCAACTCAAGTTGTCTGCTCCTCTAATGACTCTGGACACTCTATTAAGCAGCAGAGAATTGACCTGAGAGGAGAAAAGTGTATTTCATATCACACAAAACACACACACACACACACACAGAGGAAATTGAATTTGAGATGACCAGCTTCATTTAGATCACCTCTAGTAGTGATTCACCTCAATAGTTTGCTCTCTTTCTATGTACACACACACACACTTACACACTGAGCCACTGAGGAAATTGAATTTGAGATGACTAGTTTCATTTAGATCACCTCTAGTAGTGATTCACCTCACTCATTTGCTCTCTTTCTATTTCTATGTACCCCCCCCCCCCCAAATATAGTTGCCTACAATGGAGAGTTGTACATTTTTGGAGGCTACAATGCTCGGCTGGACCGTCACTTCAACGACTTGTGGAAGTTCAACCCAGGTGAGTGGGCCATCCAGAGAAGCTTGGTCACGGCCATTTCTCCTGCATCCTCCCCTCAGTCTGGCCTACTTTCCTCTCTCCCTCCAGCACTTGAGCCAGTGAGCCACTAGGTTTCCATGGCAATCGTGGCAGGCTCACGGACACAGATGGCCTCCTCCTGCCCACAGCTTCCTTTTGCTTGCCTTCCTATTTGTTTATCTCCAAGATGCTTTGACGGCAGCATTTAGCTGTGTTTTTGATATGTTAGCTTGGCCAAAAAAATTAAGCCTTTTTGTTTTTCATTCTTCCTCTAAAAGAGATGCAATGTTTTTAGATCTGATGGTGGTGAAGCCAATGTTACATGTAGTACATCCCATAGGCCAGTAGATGGCAGCATGAACGCTTCGCTTTCAAGCTCACTCCTCTGCTTCACCACTTGGTTGCTGAGTAGCTTGTTGCTGTAGCAACGTGGTGATGCTGTTGTCCTCATGAATGGGCCAGTGTAACCATGCACGGCAAAGAGGGCCTGCCTTATATGGAGTCCTCTGAGGCACACTACACCAAGTCTGCATCAGAGAGAGAGATGGAGAGACCGAGAGAGAGGAGAGAGGGAGAGATGGGGGAGAACAAGGGCCCAGCTATTTCTGAATCGCTCCTTTTTGACTTCAAGGGCAAAAAGCTCTCTGTCTGTCCTCTTTCTTTGTCTCTTTTCTAAATGTCGAGGAGGAGAACAGTGAATGGACCACAGCCCTTTAAAGGCTGTAAGAAGAAGTGCTTTTGTATCTGTACTGACGAGACATTGAAAGTAGCTTGAGGAAATAGCACTCTGTACTTGTTCAGATTGATGTATTTTTTAATCTATACACTTATCTGTCACTTAAGTCTGTACTCTTCAGGAAATAAGGATGTGTTTTGTGAATTAATCATATTAATCTATGTCATGTAATGGCATTATAAGACTTATTATTATTATTATTATTATTATTATTATTACTTATTAAGTAATCTCGACAAACCTTACTGAGACAGCCATGCCAACTGAAGGTAGGCCTACTCACTACAGGCAGAAGCATTTAACCTAGCTATGGAGAAGGGCTTGAACTGTACAGTTGTGTGACTGCTCTTTATCTGTATCTTAAAATTGTGACAGAGGCTTTCTCGTGGAAGAAAGTAGAGCCCAAGGGTAAGGGGCCTTGCCCTCGGCGGAGGCAGTGCTGTTGCATGGTGGGAGATCGCATCATCCTGTTTGGGGGTACAAGGTAATTTCTTACACTACAATCCCACATAGGACTCTCTGTCTTCACTGCACTGTCACAGACACACACAATAGCCATGCTCAAACACACATCTACCCCTGCGTTTCAGTGGTGAAGCCCTTGTTAGTGCTTGCATTGAGGTAGCATTCATTTGATTGTCAGCGATGGGAGAATCAAGGTTCTTCTTACCAGTTGTCTCCCATTCTGTCTGTCTGTCTGTCCCAACAGCTCAGTAGCTCAAGTCAATAGAGGCTGCTGAGAAGGAGTCCTCTAACAAGCCATGATATTTCATTACCTAGAGAGAGATAGTGGAGGGTGATGAGTACAGATAGGTCCTGGGGCTTCGTAGTGAGAGATATGTCTTGTGGCTCGGCTGTCCCAGTAGCTGTGTAAATACAGATTGCTGATTGGCTCCGATAGCCCAGTAGCTTGTTGTAGATGGGGCAGGCTGATAGGCTCAGATGGCCCAGTAGCCGGCGTAGCGAGGTGGCTGACGGCGGCTGCGGGGTTTTTGGGGTGGCTGCAATGGGGGCTGGACAGCCAGCTTTATCAGCCTCGGCTCGCCGTTATCAGCCGAACCCATGCTGTGCCTGTCTGATTGTGTGAGAGGGAAAGCCCAGGTTTGGGGTGGTGGGGGGGCAATTGAAGAGCACCAAGGGCCACCCCCCACCCGTCCAGTGCTGTCTGCCCTCTGCAGGAAGAGGTGGCCAGGGCTGGCTCAGCCGTCTGAGGCCGAGAGGGCCCCGGAGAGAGAGAGCGAGAGAGAGAGAGAGAGCGAGAGCCGAGCCAGGCTGAGTAGCTTTGATAATCGCTGGCAGGCTCTCCCACCCCTGTCACCACAGCAATCAGTCTACAAGGGCTCCACAGCAATCAGTCTACAAGGGCCCCTGATGTAGGCCTAATCTCCATCTTGTTCGAAATGATTATGGTTTTGTTTCAGTCAGCAGACTGAGGTTAAGAGAAAGTAGAAGAGAATATATGTGGAGAGTATTTACACCAGTCAAAATAATTTTAATAATAGATCTGATCTAATGCCCCTAAACTTTTGTAGTTTTATAGGATGTGTTGTACAAACTGTGTTGTACACTTGACATTAGTTTATTTTGATTACATTTACTTAATTATTATGAATTTTCATACTATATAAGAACATTACAATCCTATCCAGTACAAATGCTCTGTGTACAAGATTTGCTCATGCTCATGCTGTCATAATAAACTAACAAAAAGCTTAATTAAACATTTCGCAATTGACAGATGCCCATATTGACATGAGCGCATTGCAGGAATGCATCATCATGAACATGGCCAGTCCATCTGTCAGTCTTGGTAATATCTAGGCCACTATAGCCCTTTTGTGATAGTGAATACCCTACGATAACTGTAATGATAACAGCAAAAAAAAGTATTGTTCCAGCTAATGTGAATGACGACGTCGATACATACTATAACTATAGCAATTAAGATCCTAATATAATTTATAGTTATTGTGATGTCTTTATAGTTATCGTTCTTTGTTTGAACAGCATTATGACAGAGAAGTGCAAGGTACAATTTACACTGTTTCTCTATAAAGGCCAATAAAGTAAATTGTATTGTACCTGACAGGTTTCGGCTATCTTGCCTCTGTAGCCTTCATCAGAGGTGTCACGTGATGTTGGCTACAGAGACAAGGTAGCTGAAACTTGTCAGGTACAATACAATTTACTTTATTGGCCTTTATAGAGAAACAGTGTAAATAGTATATCAGTAGGCCTAATGAACCCCTTATCAATATAGTGCAAGGTACACATTCTTCTGAACAGTGCTTTATTAGCTGGTCCTCTGTCCTTGTGAAGCCTTGCCACCAGGAAACTGTTTGGGGATAGCAGTCACCAGCTCGCACTCGTGACTGTGCAGTCACCAGCTCGCACTCGTGCCTGTGCAGTCACCAGGTCGCACTCGCGCCTGTGCAGTCACCAGCTCGCACTCGCGCCTGTGTTTGGACGATGAGTAGGGAAGTGCGATGGTATCGGTGGTGGCGTCTCGGCACTGTCACTCACCCTGGGCCGAGGGGAGCGTTGTGCAAACAGGATTAAGGCTGGGAGTGAGGGGTCTGTTTGCTGAGGACCGTAGGGGGGGAAGACACTGTTGTTATTAATTAGAGTGGACGCACTCCGCGGGATTTTGCCTCTGCCGGGATTAGGGGCGGGATTTCCTCTCCGGAGTCATGATTTCCTCTCTGGGCCGCACAGACTTCTATAAACGAGCATGAAACGAAGGGAGTGAGCGAGGAATTTTGGGGATGGGGGGGCGTGTGTGTGTTTGTGTGTAGGGACTTGGGTGGGAGGGAAAAAAACAGAAGGCAAGTAAGAACCGAAGAAAGAAGGAGAACACAGTAATGCAAAGTAAATGAGAGGGGAAAAGAGCAGTGCTTTCCGAACGGAATCTGGACTAAGTTGTGAATTTGTTAATTGCTAAAATAACTCATTAACATTGATGCAAAACAAATTTGATTAATTTTAATTAAGAGGCTATAACTCGTTGGAGATGTTTATCTAATGCATTTTAATGAGTCCCGTGCCTGCCATTAAACCAGCTGTGAGATGTAGATATGTGTGGTTGAAAAAGAGAGGATGGTTGCTTGTGTCTGTGTGTATGTGTTTGGCTGCTTCCTTTGTTCTCTGTTTATTGATGATTATTGGTGCCGTTAATGAACCAACTGTCTGCTCAGACCCTTCCAGATAAATGATGATAATGATGAATGATTTGCAGTGAAAAGCCAAAGTCTACCTGACCCCCCCACTCATCCCTCAGAAGCTGTGACTCATGGGTGCCGTTTGCTCACACAGATGCCAGTAGCACGCGACAGTCCATGAAATCACAGATATATGAGTGTAATGTTACACACTCATCTTCCCTGAATGGGATTAGTGCCACCCTGTGTGTAAAGTGTACTGTTAAACATTGATTCTGCATCACAGTTTCAGCACATGGGGTGGGGAGGTCGAAAGGTTTGTGAGTTTGTTCAATATAATTCATTAGGTGTTGGTAAGGAACGCCATCACCATAGTTATTGTCTCCATTGAAGAAAGTATAAAACTCCTCCATGCGCGCGCACACACACACACACAAATACACCCACATACCCCTCCACCCCTTGCAGACAGACGTGTGTGCTGGTGCTTCTCCTGTAACGCGTACAGGTGTAGGGGAAGTGTGGCAGTGGATGTGTGGGGCCAGAGGTGGCCAGGGGTGCGTCTGTCGCCCCGCGGCCCTGCAGGCTGCTCTCCCTGCCTGTTGTTGCTTGGTACTGTACAAATTGGAACATGATTCCCTACAAGCGCATGGGGAGGCAGCAGACCACACAGAGGCAAGGAAGCCGGGGGGGGGGGGGGTCCCCCCTTTCTGGCCGAGATTGGAGCCGCCAGCTCAATGCTTTCCTTGGGACGTGGAAACCGTACAGGCCTTGAATCAGTATCTTCTGAATCCCATCTCTCTCCCTCTTTCTTTCTTTCTCTCTCTCTCTCTCTCTCTCATTCTCATTCTCATTTACTCTGGCATTCTCACTGTCATATATATATATATATATGTGTGTGTGTGTATAGAATACACTTATCGCAAGAAGCCACACACACATGCACAAATAGCCAGTGGTACAAAGAATTAAAAAGCGTGTTAAGGTTTATAAATAATCTATTCCATTTAAGGTTCTTGTGTGTGACGGCACTGCTGTCGTTGCTAGTGACCCAGGAGTGGGCGTCCACAGCCTCTTAGATCAGAGACCACCAGCTGCTCCTGTCTTCCTTGCTCTCTCTTTTTCTCTCTCTCTCTCTCTGTCTCACACACTATCACACTCACATGCACACACTCACACCAGCTCCACCATCACAGACACACTTCACACTTCCCTATGAATGTGTGCAAATTTTCACACACATTGCTGTCGCCATTTTTGGAAGTACTACGACTCTGTAATTAGCAGAATGTTGTAAAAAAAAAAAAACGCCACAAGCTTACCATGTCACTCGATTGGATAAACAAGAGGAAGTGTCAGAATGAAATGCCTGTGGCTTGTTATTAAGTGTGAGAATGAATGTTAACATCATCGCTCAGCTTGCGAATTCTCTTGGCAATGCTAATGTCATCTCTGCGCAGGTTGTTTGTTTTAAATTTGTTTAATCACCACCAGCACAGCCGTCACACCGCAAGGCTTATTTGTGTTTGTCTGAGTGACGGTGACCAACATCAGCATTTAGCCACTATGAATCAGAGGCTGGACACCTCGCTTGTGTTTTCTGCCCGGTGTAATTGCTGCGTCAGACGCAGTGAGGAAATGGGACCTGCAGATTTACGGCCTCCATCTTGTTTCCTGAGAAAACCTACCTTTCAGTGTGAGGCAAAGCAGACCCCCAGCCCATGATATTTCTGCCCACTGTGGTATTTACTTAAAGTGGAAGAATTTGCAGGCTGATAATTTAGTGGTTTAGTGAAGCACAATAAAACTATTAAAAGTTCCCAGGCCCACTGTGTTCAAAGGGGTCATATTCAGGACTGGACAAGGCGTCGGGCACAAGGTGTGTGGGAAAGTGCTGATTTCAGCAGCATCATCATTACTGAAGTGCTATGTGTCCCCATTAGGTTGGATTGTAAAGTTGGAATATTCCCACAGAGTGTGTGAGTGTGTGAGTGTGTGAGTGTGTGAGTGTGTGAGTGTGTGAGTGTGTGTGTGTGTGTGTGTGTGACTGTGAGTGTGCGTGAGAGTGAGTGTGTGTGAGTGTGTGTGTGTGTGTGTGAGAGAGAGAGAGAGAGAGACGGGGCAAGTGAGAGACGGAGACTTAAGTGTGAAACTGAGCAGTTTCAGGAGATGGCTATTGGGTATTTGTTTGGGATGGTATAATGATAGTTCGGCCTAGTTGTAAACCAGTAGTGTGATGGAGCTGCAGCATTTCCTTTACGCTTTTGGTTGGATTTCCAGTTTATTTGTCTTTAATATAATTCTATTATTTTTTTACACTTTAGCACAATTGTATAGCTTTAATAATTTTGCTTTCACTTGGAACTATGCAATATTCAGTCATTACTTAAATTAGGGTGTGTGTGCCTGTATGCGTATGTGTGTGGGTGTGGGTGTGTATAGATGTCCACATTCCTCGGGTCTATGGCCGGGGGTTGGTAAAGGTCCATGTGTGTGTGTTGTGGTGTGGGAGCTGACAGGTCTGGTGTTAGTGGCGGGCCATTCAACGCCACTTACAGCAGTGTAAACAGGCCTGCTGAGCTGCGGAGAGGCGTGAAATTCTGCCCCTCGTCTGATTTATGAGCGCTGGGAGCCTCCTCTCTCACCTACGGAAACATGATCCTGCCTCCCAGCCAGCAACACAGAGCACCACAGAGACCCACCCCCCACTCACCTACTCCGGTCCAGCCCACACCGCCAGGAGAGATGGTCAGCCACAGCATCAGAGATGAGATTGCTGACCAATGAAAGCCCAACTCGATGTAAGCATCAGGACATCTGCAGCATACATTTTCCCCTGGGCCCTCCAAAATAGAACAAAAGATAGACGTGGCTTCCAATTTGCACATCAGTGAAAAGACTTGAGAGTGTGTGCATTTGAAGAGATTCTGCAATTATTTAGCACGCCAAGGTTTTGTAGCCTCTGCAACACTATTGTCCATGGAATTGCTCAATTATATGTTTATTAAAAGGGGTATTGAAGAGAGGAGACTGGCATATTCCCTTCATAGACCCAACAGAGAAGGCACAGATTAATTTTGCGTTGTATTTGTTCTTTTGCATTCTTTCATCCATGCTCACAGTTATAGGCAGGGACTTGTGTTAGACCTGCTTCAGTACCTAAGTGCTGCTTTTTCTAAACCGCGAAAGTCTGCAACAGTATTGGACAGAGAGCTGCATCACATGCCTTGGCAATGTGAATGAGAGGGTGGGGGGGGCGGTGGTCAATTTGGATAAATGCTGGCTAGTGGGGGCCTTTCCAGTATCCGTTCGGTCAGCTGGCTGAAAATAAACCTCGGGAAGAGAATGTACCCTGAACGGTGACGCAAAAGCCTTGCTGTGTGTTTACGTTTGTTCCTGCACTTGTATGTGCGTGTGCGCACACGCAGTGGTAGTGATGTCATCAGTGAGGTGACAAGCACGTGCACGCATGTGGTTCCGAGCCAGGAAGGTGTCGCTCACGCGTTGGGCGCGGCGTCAGGGAGGTCGGGAACGGGGACAGGATGTAATCATGTGCCTGACAGATTGGCATGCTGGGACAGGGCGTGCGGACAGCGCGGATTAAGAGTCTGGACGACTGGCCACCCACCATTTTCTTGGTGCCTCTTTTGTGTGGTTCTCCTTATTTATTTATTTATTTATTTATTTATTTACTTACTTACTTACTTATTAATGCCAGTATCCAGCTAGCATACAGGTGATAGGCTTGCTGCCCATCTAAGGTATGATCTGGAGTGGATATGGTCTAGTAGGGCGCACTGCAGGTGTGGCATAGCCATTCCCTGTCACTTGTCAGCAGGCTTATACTTCTGAATGCCTCTGGGATGGCAGCCTGTGAGTCAGTGTGGGTGGGTTAGGTCCTTTTTTTTCTTTTTTTGAGGAGGTGGTTGGGGTATTGCAGAATGGCCTGCCTGTGCTTTGCCATGCTAAGATGACCTTTCTGAATGAATGAAAGCGATAGGCCTTTGATGGTAGTGTAGGGGCAGGAGGATAATGGACAGTGCTCAACAAGAGGAATGGAGGGCCCATATTAGCATTAGAAATGAATGGTGCATACCTCATCGAGTGGAGCGCAGACAGACAATGAGCTGAATCTAACCAACATCTGCTCTCGAGTATGTGTGTTGTATTTGTGCGGATGGGAGCAGTGTTCATTGCTATGGCTTCCACTGTAAGCAGTGGAACTGACTACACCCATTGCGAGAGCGCACATTTGAAAACATTTTTAACCAGTCTTTTTACAAAATAAAATGACACACTGCAAATGGGGCGCTTTAGTGTGGCCCGCCTGTAAGCCCGATTCTTTCTTCTTCTCTGTGAGGTTGCTCCTGTTCAGACACTCAGCTTTTTCTCCTGTCATCTCTCCATTCACAGTTTAAGATCCTGAGGGCTAGAATAAAACCACGCTTCAAAAATGAATTGGCCATGAATCATTTCCTGCACTCCATTCAGCGTTCGGAAATTGCAGTGGTAATTTCATTTCTGCCCTGACGCTGTATGAGCGAACCTTTCTCTCAACCATTCACAAAGTAGATTCCCCCTACTCCCAAACACACACACAAAGCACTCACGCATACACACTCTGTCACACTCGTACACACATACTTGACGCAATAGTGGAAACGGTCCAATACCGTTCTGAGTATCTGGCTTCCACCTGTGTGTGTGTGATTTATGTGTGTGGCTTTCTGAGTTTGTACTTTAAAAGCATTCTGGTGTGTGTGTGTGTGTGTCTGTGTGTGTCTGTGTCTGTGTCTGTCTGTCTCTGTGTGTCTTGTGTGCATTCACTGGCCTGACAAGTGAGTTAGAACTCTGTCCCATGAGATGGAGGTCTATTGAGAGTACAACCGCAACACACACACACAGGCTACACACACATACACACTCACACCTGTCGGTGTACCTCAGTCTCTTTTGGCACAGACTAACCAATTTGTGTCTTTAGAACAGACTTTGTGTGATGTCATAGCTGACGTTTCCTGCAGACAAATATATAAAAAATATATACAAATCTGAGCTGTCCTTTTAGTGTTGGAGCAAGTGATTTTAGTTGTTCTAATATCTATCTGATGGTACATAGCATTCTGTGTCATTGTGTTATATATTCTTTTGGTTTGCTATTGTAATTGGTCTAGTCAGAAGTATAAGGCATTTGAAAGGGTCTGACAATTACATCAAAATGATCAAAGAACAGGATCTGTAGGTAGATCTACCGTAAAACTTCAAATAATAGCCGAGTCCCAAATGGACGCCCGTCTCTTTTAAACGCCTGGCGTGGCTACAGGTTTGGGTTAAAGGCCGGTCTCCAATAGACGCCTGGTCTGTTTTTTTAGTTCCGGGTTGTATTAAAACCCGTCAGATCGTCTGTTTAAAGCCCGTTGCAGAAAGGAGTTCCCAGTCAGCACACATACCTCTCCAAGACCCATGGAAAATAACTGAACAGCTTAATTACATCGCGTTCCATTTAGAACGTCTTATTTTGATCTTACAAACAGCGGCGGCATCTCACTGTCAATGCGTGTCGTAGTTTTACATCTACTGGAGATCTTAATTATGATCGCGTTCCATTTACAACGTCTAAATGGAACGCGGGTGTGAATTAGATGCTGCACGTCGTTGCAAGCCGTCGCAAAGCATTCACCATGTCTAGTCACATTTGCAAGGTTTTAGAATGTTGCATCAAGTTGCTGTAATAGAATGTTGCAGCTCATCTCGTTGCTAATCTTTGGTGTGATTTGGGCTTGAGTATGGTGCAGACTGCGCACGCTAACATTATGATTAGATGGCATTAAAAGACTGCGGTGGGAAAAAAGCTAGAGTTCCAAATTCTATACCTTTTTTCAATATGAGCTATGCCTATATGACTCCGACTTCGTCATCGTTCAATTCATCCCTTGTGTTTAAAATTTGCGGATAGGCCTATGGTAAGCTTGTTTTTATGCTGGCAACAAAACAAAAAGGTTCGCGAACGTTATTCTTTGTTCTAAATGTACTGCCGTGGCGATAAAGAGAAAGAAGTAGGCTATGATTTGAAATGTAAGCTGACTGTTGCCAAATTTGCCAAATAAAATACGGGAGAAAGCATGGTTCATGTTCTCTCATGCTGTTTCATTCGTGCTGAGAAGGAGGGAGAATGCAACATTACGCACGTTCCATTTTTGCATAAATAATTACTGAACGGTTTTGGTCAGGGCTGATAATGGAACTGCATTTGACAAAGGACGAAATAGGCTAGGTTGCTAGTGACAAAATATATGCTTTCAGTGTGATACGATCTCTTTGTAAATTACTTTTGATTAAAAAGTGTTTAATCTGTTCTGGCTATCCCCACTATTTGGATCTTACTGTATCTCACTCAATGAACAACACCTCAACACTAAATGCATGATGATCCGTAATTGTCATTAGATTGCCTAGTCATATAGGTAGACATTCGGTGTGTTTGAAATAATTAATTTGGTAATATTTTCCATCTTTGCAGAGGAAAAGTTTTGTGTAAAGGGAATTAAAGGCCTGTCTCATATAGACGCCTGTCTCTAATACTAGCCGGTGAAATTTGGCGATTTGGGAAAATAAAAGCCAGGGCTATTATTTGGAGTTTTACGGTATGTCTGGTGCTCAGTCATTTAATGCCAGTGCATTTGCAGTGTGGTCATATACTCATTTAAATATAGTAACAAGGATTTGTGTCCCAATTTCCCAAATAGAACAATAATAGTTTTGTACCCGGAGTCTTCTGGTGCAGTATTGCCGTAAATCCTATCATCAATTCATGTAGACATAACTCTCTGTTGACTTAGTTTTCCCGGTCTGTATTATTAAGGAACATTTATTTATGTTAAATACTGTATGTTAATCATAAAGTAATCCTTTAAGCTAATTACCCTTTAACTTATCCATTAACATAGAGTTGATTTGTTAGCAGAGGCCTTTTTTTGCTTTGCTCTATGTAAAACAGTGCATCTATATCAGGTTCACGCTTTCTGCGTTCCTTGGGGAATTGTGTTCATAGACACTTAAGGTTTTATTGAAAAGTTATAGGTCAATAGTATTTTACTGTAATACACGGTGATGACCCCCCCACCCCCCCCACACACACACCTCAAGGTCAGAGGAGAGAGTGCAGAGTTTTCCGGTTGAATATGAATGGAGTAGACACTGACAGAAACTGTCAAGCGGAGTAACTGACCCCAAACAGGATGCGATCATACGGCACGTGGCCAAGGTGAGTGCTACTTTGAAAGAGCAAACTAGGAACATTATTTGTCTCTCCTAGTAAGAAGCACTTTTCTTCTCTTTCCCGTTCAGATGATCCTTATCAGAGACACTACCCATTCCGTGAATGTAGTTGTCTTTTGCAACTTCCAGTACCGGTATATTGGATAGATTTCATTTTGAGGTTCAGCCTGACATGCACAGTTTATTTGTGTGTTCTACCTAACTTGGATACACCACACTTTAACATGAGCGAAGGACAGAGGTTCCCAAATTACTTTAACGGCAGGTCCACAGTTGACAATGGGAAAAAAAGACAGATTATTTTAGTATTTTTCCCTGTGCCATATCACATCTGAAACATCTGACAGAAAATCTACAGTGCAGTCTTCAGCTGACTGTATTTTGATGACATCCTGTGGTAGCTGTTCCATAATAATACGTATGAATGTAAAATGTCTCTTCAGGGAGATGACCAAGGTCCTAAATGCCACTTGATATGTCTGTTATATCATTAAAAAAGGATCAGATGAAAAAGTCAGTTCTCCAACAAATGTTTATTAAAATCAGAACAAAGATTTGATGATCTTATAGTCAGAATCTGAATCTGAAATGTTAAAATTGAAACTATACCCAACTTGGACCCTCTTTGCCCCAGGGGCCTGCCCCACACTTTTGGAACCAGTTTTAGGATGGAATCTTGACTTTATCAAATCTTGGCCATCTTTCCCCCCCATGCATTAGCTCACACTGTGGCCTCAGTGAAAAGTAGTTCAGTTTGTTGTTTTCCTGTGGCTATTTGGGTTGGGCAGTGACAGACCATGGTAACAGCCAAACATTTGTTTCAGTACGTATCAGTACAATTCCCTACTGAAGATCTGGGTGACAGGGTCTACAGGGACCATTTAAAACCCACTCTCAGCTTCCCCCAGAGCCCCCTTCCCTGTTCTTAAGGCCCCCAGATGAATCAAAAAACAGCATTTCCTCTTTTTAAAGCAAGGCCAACAGTCCAAAAGATAACACTTATCATTGTTTTTTTTTTTTTGCCTTTTCCTTTGAGAAGTGTAGGCTAGATATTGCTATAGCCTGATCGACTCCTCCAGTCACCATAACTGGTGTCTCATTTAAAACTTCACTTCCCCTTTGCAACCTGCAGTATGAAGCTTGGCAGGTTAATTCCTAGCTGCCTGTTCGCCTTAATGTGCGCAATGATCATTTAACATCAGCCTCCTGCTGGAGCGAGCTGTCTGGTAGCAAGTTGCAGCGTCTACCTGAGCTTCAGCTCTACATCCAAACTGGACCCTAATCCTCAGTGTAGCTCCCGGGAGGCCCCGATAGCCTAGCAGGAGGGTTTTAGCCCAGCCTGACTGAGATTAGCATGCGGGAAGCAGGCCTTTGCTGGAATGTGAGGATAAGTCGGCAATCAGATGGAGACATGAAATAGATAAAGCGTATTAAAAATCTGAGACAAAGAGGCAGGAACCAGGCTCTGTCTGTCCCATTGGTGAATTGGGTATAGGCACCATGTCTAAGTGTTGTTAATCATTATCTTTAGAGGCTTATCACTCATAATTGGATTAATTATCTCAGCCCCATTTTTAACTGACAGTTAGTATGATATTGTATTCACTAACACTAGAATCAAGGTGATGAGGCCTTTTATGAAGAATCCACCATATTCCTTGTTTATTTATTACTAATGCCAATTCTTTCAATTCATTAAAGGTGAAATTATAGATATTTTGGCAATTCTTCTGATTGTATTTCCTATTGGGTAGCTGCATTTGAAGTTTTTTCTGAATGTATATAAAATGTCTGTGGCAGTTGGCCTGGTCATCCTGATAAGGCGGCACACAGGAAGTCATGTTGTATGATTATTTCCTGTGAGATGAAGTTGTTTCAGAGCTCTTGGTCACGAGGAAGTAGGAAAGGAAGAGGACCACAGATCAAATCCCACAAAGAATGAGGATGTGCCTCTTGGATACACAGATTGCCCTCATGACTTAAGGGAGAGTCTAACGTCAACAATGGTTATGTGACGGACAAATTAGCTGTATGTTAATGATCATTTAAAACATCATTATTTAGGTTTTTTTCTTAAGGTGTGTTTTGTAGGTTTGTTTGTGTTTCTTCGTCACCCATTTAACTTGGTATTTTTAAACACTGAAGGAGTTTGTGTGAAAGAGCATGCACGTGTGTGAAAGAGCATGCACGTGTGTGAAAGAGCATGCACCAAAAGGTGCACGTTAAATGTTTACTGGTAGTCTACTGGTAGTTACTTGGTCTACTTGCTCACTTTAAAGGCCGTTAAGTTGCAAAATTTACTTATCTTGATGACACTCCTCAGGGTTCAGAACAATATGAGATCCTATAAGCACTTCTTTGAGAGTGTTGTGTCGAGCCCGGCAAGTGGTGTTTTCCACAAGGGCCAGGGGTCTATGAGATGGAACCAGAGCATGTCTTTGGCCAGAGAGTTGTACCACAGAGTCAGGGTTGGGGGAGCAGACATTCTCCCCCTCAAAGATACTTTGGTGATCGTGTGACACAAGAAGACAACCCATCAAACACCAGGAAGTCTCATAAACTCTTACCCCTGGATTGCAGTGGATTGTCGGTCCAATCCCAACACCTTCTCCTTCTCCTTTAGCCTCCCTATCCCCCCCCCCCCCCCCAACCTCGTCTCTCTGTTTATTTGCCTCTTTTCCCTCTTGGGGAGTGAACTCTACCGTGACGTTTGGCAGAGGTTCTGCTCAATTTCACATCTAACTGTGTCTTTTATGAGTGCGGGAGAGTCTAAACCCATCGAGCTCTCCCTTATTCCTCTTTGCTTCTGTTGGGCATCTGTTTATTAGGGATGTGCTTCCTCTATCTCTGCCTGTGATCGCTTGGTAATAGGGAAGCTACTGGGAGCCAGTGAAGCTGAATGAACATCTCTTCCACTCCTGGGCTACTGTCTGCTCAGGGGCTGATCACGGATGAGGGACTCTCTGATAAGGGTTAGAACACAGATAAGGTGTTGGGATACAAATGTTCTTGTTTGGCTGTCCAGTCTGCTGAGATGGCAGTAGCCTGCTTGTCAGAAAAAGAAATCAAAAGTAGCAAGAGTTGAGGGAAATGTTTTTTTCAGACTGCTGTTTATTTATCTCTCACTGTGTGCTCTCTTAGTTATAGCCACCTGGCTTATCTTCCCTGAAGTCCTTGGGCTCATCCAGGCTTACAAATTAATCGAGTCAACTCAAATACTGTGAGTCAAGTTGCATCTTCTTCTGCCATGAGCAATTCCTTCCACCAAATTCCTCCTACACCTCATCCTTATTTCTTTTTCTTTCTTTCAAGAGGGGATAAAGGAGAGGTTGTTTTGAGGATTCTGCCACGTTCTCGGGGGCATCAGGCAAGTTCATAGGGCACGTTTTATTAACACTGCACCAGGCGGAAGTAAATAAATAGGAGCAAGTGAGCACTAATGTATCGGCCGGCGTGATGAAGCCTGTCCACCCTCCCCTTGCAGTAATCCGGGGTAGGTGACCCCCTGGGGGGCAGAACTGGGGTGTAATGAGTTCCCCAGCTGGCCCCTCCAGGGACCCCCCTGGGACCCCAGCGCTCGTGCTCCGCGCCTCTCCCACCCGCTTTAAACTGCCACCCTGTTTGTTTAGCCAAGATTAGGAACGTAAAAGCCTTACAACATCCTGAACACAAACCCGAAGGGAGACAGAGAGAGAGGGAGACACCGAGGCAGAGATGTGGAGAGAAGTGTGGTGATGAGGACGACTTTCCATAGCTGAGAGAAAGTAAAAGTAGAAAACCCTAAACCCTTTTTTTTTTTTTTTTTAAACGCTCAAAGCTTGGGCACTCTTATTATATTATTTTGATATCACCCTTCTTGATGAAAGATACTTACTTTAAGGAGTAGCACAATTTGGAAATTAAGTGTATCCCCAGATTTCCGATTACAAGGTTACTTGAAATTACTTTTCTTGGAAGTCTCACTTGAATTCCCTAATTTCTTTGATGGAAATGGTGACTGTCCCTTTCTTAAATATGTTAAATTGAACTAATCCCTATTAGAGGTTACTACAAAGCATGTGATTACTGTAATTAAGTCAGGTTCAATGTTAATATATGTTTAGATGGGATACATTTTCAGGATCTTCATGTGGAATCTCCAGTGAAACTATATTAGCCCAAAAGCTGCCAAAACAAGCCCATCTCAAAATGTCCTTAGAGGGGTATGACGTCTTAGGATGACTCTTCATCAGCAAATGCATTCATATCCCTGTGAAAGAAAACGATGAGGGGGAAAAAAAATATCTACATTCCCACAGGACATTATACAGAATTACTAAATGGTATTTCTAAGCACTTTTAATAGAGTTTATTGGCCTATAATTTTATAGGGATTTTTATTGAGAGACCGTTGTATTTACAGGTGCATGAATGCAGAGTATGTTAAATAGTCTGTAAAATGTACTAGTAAGGCTGACTGAGATGGAACTGAAATGTTGGTGAATTCTGATTGGTACATTGACCCACTGCCCTATGTAATATTAATTACTCATTTCCTTTTCTCTTTAATACTCTGCATTCTTATTATGCAGTCTGAACAGCCCGTTTGATTGCCTTTGTTACTGGATTGGCTTTTTCCTCAATTAAAAGTACATGTATAATATATCTGAGGAGACATGGAAGGATATTTCTGGATACTAAATTTGGTCTTACATAAACATAAGTGGCTTACTTTAATAAGCTTGTCATTCTGACCATTCCATTCGGCCCGAAAAGCATCTTTTGACACGTCATCTGCTGAGTAATGACTAGCCGTACAAAGCTGTGTGATGTGGAAGTTGATGCAATTCCCACTGTGAGCACAAAAGCACTTTGCTGCGATTCAGCTTTTATCATTTTATGGAAGTATGAAAGGACACACCCAAACCACACAGGTGGCTCCTGCCTCCACGAGTGAGGAGTCACTCAAAGAGACTTTCAAGGTTACTAGAAGTCATTATGAGAAGAGAACGTTCGTGGTTGATTTAACCAAGAAAAAGCAAGCTGGACTGATGCCCTCTTGCCCTCCACTGGCCATAGCGCAGGTGCCTGGCTGGTTGTTTGAGGGGCACAGGAAACAGATGTGTGGTGATAGGGCCTGTGGGGGTCAGGGGTGGGGTGGGGTGGGGTGGGGGGGTTCTATCAGCCAAGCCAGTCTGCTGCCACACCGGACCCGTTCATTTCCTGTACCACTAACAAGTGCCTGGCCCTGATAAGGATTTAGTATAGAGACTCCATTTGAACAGCTTGTGTGCGTGTGTGTGTGTGTGTGTGTGTGTGTGTGTGTGTGTGTGTGAATAACTATACTTGAGGTTTTATGATGAAAGAGACAGAATCAGAGAGGATTCTATTACAGGATGCTAGAGAGAGTTTGATGTTGGTCAACACAGAGGGGAGAAAAAAAGGAGATGAAAGACCTTGAAATTAAAAGGTTTAAGTAATAGCTTAAATGGCTGGTTGGTTTGATTTCTCTATAAAATATCATGATATTCATTTTATTTGTACCTTTAAATTTACTTTTTCACCAGTTACCACACGCATTTGTGCCACTTGGTTTTAATGCGATGAAGCTCTTAAAGCTTGGGATGGCATCTGACCAAAATATACACTCATCTGCGCTAGTTACTCAAAAATTACTGTCAGTCCTTCAGCTTTATGTTTTCCTGTATGGCTGGAATTGGTGGGCAAGCAGGAAGTGAGGAGTAAGAGTGAAGAGCGCTCACATCCTGTGTCCGAGGCCATCATGAAGCCAGTATTGCCCGCCCTGCCCTCTTACCACATCCTGGGCCCCGGCACCCAACACTTGAGCGCACACACATGTTAGAAAGCTTCCACTGCTCCTTGCTATCTCTTGGATCTGGTTCGTTGATCACACAGTCTTAACACATCAGTTACAGAAGAAGATCAACATCCAGCTCATGGAAACGGTTTCACTAAAGTTGGGAGTCATGTGAAGCTGTTGTCTTTTTTATGTTTATTTTTCTGGTGGTGTTCTGACTATTTTTGTTCTCCCCCCCCCCCCCCCTCTCTCTAGCCCCTGCCCAGAACAGGGAATGGGTGATGAATTCAACCTCATGGATCACTCAGACCTTTACATCTTAGACTTCAGTGAGTATCAGCATCAAACAGACACTCACACACACCACACACACACACACACACACGCGCGCACACACCTCTACTGTCAGGAACAGACGGGAAAAAACAACATGTGTTCTGGAAAGTGCAATTACACTCTGCAGAAAGTGTTGCGGATGCATTCATTAATGGACCAATGATATTACTAAAAACAAACCCTGCCCACTTCAAGTTCCAAACTTGAAGCCAATGTCTGCCACCCCCGAGGCTTGTTTCTTTGTGTACCTCTGTGTTTAATGACATCACCCTCCAGCTCTCAGCTGGGTTGCCGCGAGGCAGCGCGCCAACGTGCCAGCTCCCGGGGCGCGGTGCCCTTGCAGTGCCCCGTTCTTCCCAGTCTCTCACTCGCCGGCAACAGGCCCAGGCGCACAGCGGGAACATCCGGCTTGAGCCGGCGGGCACCAAATAAAGCCAGCTACTTCCTGTTTGGCTCGCAGGCTCGCCGCTCTGCGCCACGGGAAAGCGAGTGGAAAATAAAACCCGGGGGAAATCGCGAGGACTGGCAGAACCCAACCCTGGCCACCTACGCTGGGTGGTCGCCAGGGCCCACGTGAGGCTGATTTGCCAGGCCTGTCCTCGGCCGGTGCCAGGCCTGGACCATATGGGGGCAGCGTGTGGTGTCGGAGCAGCCATTTTCAGCCCTCGGGCTCATTGCTGTCGCTATTGATGTGGAGATGCGGTCTTAATATAGCCTCATTTAGGGAAGTAATGTTTTCACAAGAAACACTCACTATTTTAACACTATAGGGTTTATAACTGAAATGAGATGTTAAATGGTCTGAATTGCACATATTTACTGGTCCTGTTCTTATGTAGATTTAGCTCTCAGAGCTGCATTAAATGTCATTAGAAGCACAGGTCCCCTTTGAACCAAATATACTGTAAGTGTTGAAATATACACTATTATGTGTGTATATATATATATATATATATATATATATATAATAAAATCATTCGTTTTTAAACATTTTAAAATCAGGTGTATGGTCCTGAACAGACTATGTTTGTTTGTTTTTGTGATTTGCATTCATGCCTCCTTGTCCCTCTTGCTCCTCCTTCTCGCAGGTCCTAATTTGAAGACCTTATGCAAACTAGCTGTTATACAGTATCGTCTGGAGCAGTCGGGACTCCCACACGATATAAGGTGAGCACATCTCCTCATCTAAGAAACTTGTGTTGACTTCTGTCTGATTCAGAAACTTGAACATTGGGTCGAGTCTCTTGGGCGTTTCATAGAGAGACAATAGACAGCCGCTGGTTATACGTGGTTGTATTTCAAGCTTGGTTCAAGCTCTACTTAGCAGATTTACTCTCGCTTAGACTTCATATTGACAGATGCGTGTGTGTCTGGGTTGGATTTATTGTCTGGTAGCGTAAATGGATAGCAGCCAAGCCACCTCACACACACATAGATCTTCCCATCAGCCTCGTGTCAGTGGAACTCCCCATACTAAGAGGCTTGAGGATGGGGGTCAGAGGGCACCTGTTGACTCCTAGGGGCTCTGCAGAAGGGTCCTTTAACATGCTCAAGAGGGCACCGACCTCAGTAACGCGTGCGTGAAACATGCGCGCACACACACACACACACACATTTGCAAAACACATACACAGACTCGCACACACACACTCACACTCACATACTCACACTCACATACTCACACACACTTGCGAAACACATACTGTATCTCACACACACACACACACACACACACACATACACATTTGCAAAACACATAACACAGACTCACACACATACACACACACTCACACTTACATACTCACACACACTTGCGAAACACATCACACACACACACACACACCCACACACACACACACAAACACATGAAGCACATACACACATGCTCAAGCTCAGTCTCTCTCACTGAAGCAGACTTGGTCAGAGTGGCAGGGAGTGAGTGTGAAACCAGAGCTAGAGATAACAGTCTGAACCTCAACCCCTGACCTCTCATCAGGTCAGCTCTAGGCCCAGTCAGCACAGTCTGCTCCTGCTGATCGGGTTACGTGTGTGTGTGTGTGTGTCTGTGTGTGTGTGTCTGTGTGTGTCAGGGAGAGAGAGGGTGGGCAGACTAAGAGCACAGAGAGTTAAATTAAACTAACACCACAATATACAGACACTGGCTGATAAATGCCCTCAAGGTTTTCAACCAATGTTCTACTACAAAATAGTGTATTATATATCCAGTAAATGTTTGCAGAATATTCAGAATACACTGATGCCATTTATGTTGCCAACTTCTGTTAAGATGTCGTGTGTGTGTGTGTGTGTGTGTGTCTGTGTGTGTGTGTGTGTGCGTGTGCGTGTGCGTGTGCGTGTGCGTGTGCGCGCGCGCAAGCAAGCATGGCCAAGTTAGCATCAGTCTCAATAAAAAGTTGGGTCCATCTCTGCGTCTCATTAAGACTGATGGTCTGCTGTATAAAGGCCCTACTGATAGGCATCATTATGATTGCTGTCTGTAGAGGAGACACAGGGTCTAATGGTCCCCAAAAATCAAAAAGGGGGCCCACATGCCTCTTATCTGTTCCCCTCAGCCGTCCCGGCCACTGGCCATCAGGAGTGTCTTGTGCGCCCCTTACTGCACCCCTCTCTCCAAATCACCCCCCAACTCACTCACTCACTGAGTTTGTGTCTTTTGAAGAACAGTCGTTAAGGCTTGGAGTGAACAGTCCATCTGCAAGGTGCTTAGTGCAGGTTACCAGCTACAGTGCAGACTGACTACGTTGTGTGGCTTATTGTAACATTTCGTTGTGACGGCTAGGTTAGTTCAAAGTGGCTACATTTATTCATTATGAAGCCTACGGACTTACTTGATTTACTGAATGTTAGCTACACCGTGAGCTACCATCACCATGGAACAAAACTTTGTGTTGATCATGTGTTAGTGTAAAAAAGTACTGTATATTTTCATGTAAGACACATACATACACCCATACACACACACACTTCTACCTTTCATTTTATATTACTCTATCCATCCATCCATCCATCCATCTATCTATGTATCCCTACATCCCCCTTTTTCAATTAAATTCTATCAAAGTTGCTTTATTAGCATGACTGTTGATTGAGATTGATACAGTGTTACCAAAGCATAAAAACCAAAATGTTCTTTTCTTTCTTTCTCTCTCCCCATCCCTATCCTAGGTGGGAGCTTACGGCCATGACTACCAACAGTAACATAAGCCGACCCATCTTCTCCTCTCACGGCTGAGGAAGGTCGCAGTTCGCCCCAGCCACTCTTATTCAGGAACCTGGTCCTCGACTACAGTCTCTAAAGGAGCTCTACGCTCTACCCCTCCTCCGTTGTACAGTGTGGATCTGGATCTGAGGGTTTTTTTCTTCTTCTTCCTTCTCCGGATGAGTCTAATTCTGATTCAGTGTTGTCTTTTTATCTCATGACTGGTTTCTCAGCATTTTTCTTTTTTTTTTTTGGGTGGCGGTGCTAATGGAAAGATGCCTCTCCGTTTTTTGAGAACAATCGGACATATTGAACGTTTGACGACAGTCTTCTCATCAAGGGCAGAACAACCTTCCCAACACTACAGACACCTTTTAAACAATGTTCAGTGTTTGCATCATTTTTGTCCAAATAGAATTCTTGGAAATAGAAATGTTGGTCTCCTATTCATTTATCCCTTGTAATTTTCTTTCTATACATGGAGGAGACAAAAGGATGTTCAAAAGTTGTTCAACCATCTGCGTACCGCTGGAGCATTTAAAAACCCTGTTCTCGTGCTCATCACTTCCAGCAGCCAAACCCAGTGTTCACTCCCCCTGGAGTCTCCGGCAAAATCACCAAGACTTCCAAGCTTTTTTTGAGTCCGGGTTCTGGAATTTGGACCCTGATTCTGTTTTAGTTTTTGAGGTTTTGGCTAACGTGCCTATGATCATGAGCGCAAATTTGTCAGGTACAGTTGTGCATTTAAACTAATCCGTCTCTCTTCAGAAGTTGGACAGCCTTTCCCCTTAAAAACACTTCTGTTTAGTAAACATGCAAGATGCATAACAAAGTGTGTAATGGACTTATAGACATGAAGACCCTACATTGTTTTGGTTTAATAGCCTTATGAGCAGATCTATCGAACCCTCCCCCCATGCAGCCCTCTCTGAAGTGGTGAGGAATTTGAATATTTGTCAAATGCTGTTTAACGCGGCTGAGTAGCCGTGAGTGCCTTGAATGAATTGCGCCACGTCTCAAGCCAGGACAATACAATACAATTCATGGTCAACCTAGCAGGATGTTTGCCAGGTCACAGAAATGAATAATTTCAGACAACCCAAGAAGTGATGAATTGTAGATGTAGTGACTACACGTCAACTCCTTATTTGTAAACAAACAAGGATACAATACATGCATATTTGGGATCTGCTACAGCACGGGGCATGCTAGACAAAAACAGTGGACAACGCTGATAGGCCAGGCCTCCCAAAAGCGCGCAGCTGTTCCACGCAAGTAAAGCCACACACACACACACACATATTCATCTGGCTAATAGCTGCACGGGACCGCAACATGTGAGGGCTTTAACAGAGGCTTTGAATCCATATTCAAATTTACACACCCACACATATACATGTTAATGCAAGGTCCATGCTTATAAACAGACATTGATAGTGCTTGTCCAGGTTAAGGCTAGGTGCATGTGTGTGGGCTGTATGACGCTGGGTCCAGCTGCTTTGTCCCTGGGCGAATACGTTGATGACTTAAGAGTGGCTTTATCGGTGTGATGACAGGGCCCAGTGGTATTCCTACACCTACTGGCCATGGTTACACAGCCCAAATTCCGTAGTCCCGTTCTCTTCTGTCACTCCAAAAGAAATGAAACCGGTTCAAGTGCTGGATTTGTGTTCAGTGTCATGATGTCTTCAGGTAATTATATTTGATCAACATGTGAATGTGAATGCGGGGTGACTAGATTCATTTTAAAAATAAAGAAATGAATAAAAAATATATATTTCAGTAACAGGATAGGTGCATCAGTACATTTTTGTTAATATCAGATGAAATGATTGCTCACCATGAAGAATTCCTATTTGATATTTACATTTTGGTGTGCATTTCTTTTTTTATTTGTTTTCTATATATCTATATATATTGGATGATGATGAAAATAACAATAAAGTTTTAAAATTGCCACTGAGTAGTGTCATTTTTCTTTATCATTCTTGTATGTTTTTTCACTGAATAGAACTCAGTACTGTTCACTTACTAAATCCCCTGACCAGAACGTTACCTTAATATAACATTTCCAAAATCATGTTGATGTCACAACCTCATAACATGACGAATGGCACTTCTGCCATTGTCTGAGCGGTCCTCTATAGGCGATTACCGCCCTGGACATTTTCTGTGTTACAAACACTTCCCTCCCCCCTCCGAAATGGAAACGAAAAAGAGCTGCAATGCTACAGGAATTCAGAGATCTTTCTACAGACTGCTGTCGGTGTATTCCCTCTATATTATATCGGAGTTATGTTTATACTTTGTTGCAAAATACACATTGAGTTTGTTTATTATTGCGCTTCTCAACTGTGGGGGACCCCGAGAGCAAATCTTGTTAAGTGCTGCTTTGGAGTGTGTTATATGGCCAGGCTTGTTATTTATTTTATCCTTCATGTTTACAATCTTATTTACTGCTGATAACCATACCTAAAGGTGTCACTTCTCTTCCGACAAGAAGTGGTAAATGCTTGATGTAGGTGGTTCAGGGTGTTTCATTTAAATGTATAATCTGCCTACTCTGCAATACTGTATATATTGTCATTACAGTGCTAATGTGGATGTTGATGATGGATATCTCGTGAGATATGGCCCTGGTTGCGGCTGATCAGGGGCCTTTCTATATATGTGATGGGCAACTAATCAAGTCCAGTGCAATTCTAAAGTCTATTCAGTGCAAACTCAAAGGTGGTGTATTATGATTGGAGGGGGGGGGGTGGGGTTATGGCTTATAACCAGGGATGTATTGCGTTTATCCTAAGCAACAAGCCAGAAAGACTTGTACAATTCTGAGAATGACAGGATAAAGTAAAATCACTGGTGGGTTATTTTTTGTAGACTGCAATGTTCTCCAATTTGTTATTTTCTGCATTTCTTGCTCAATTAAGTTTGAAATGTTGATTTTTAGAAGTCAAGATCCATATTTGGCCAAGCTGTTTCTCTACATAAGCACTCAATTAGAAAATCTTGTGCTTGTTCTGCAGGTTCCCCAGGGAGGCATACAGGGTTCCTACGCAGTATGGAAAACCTGGAAAAGTATGGAATTTGATTTTAGTAATTTCCAGGTCTGGATAAGTAGGGAAAAAAGAAACAAGGGTATGGAGAAATATTTGTGTTTCCAGACTATTGCATTTGCAGTACTAATCACTTCACTCAGGTCATAATGAACCATTCCTACTGTTGTGTAGCTTAACTGTCAGTCCCCATCGTCAAGATACAACTAAGATACAACTAAAAATGACCCAGCTAAATGGACAAATATTAAGTGTCATTTTTTAGTTCACTTCAGTTGTCCATACCTTTGTTTTCACCGAGTTATCCCAAACCAGATGTGGCCGCTATGTCGAGAATATGGTCAGAAAAATCTAGCGAGAAGTTTGGAAATTTGAGTATGGAAAAAGTATGGAGATAAGTATTGTTTTGTCTGTTGCATTAAGAATTTTATACACATTATGAAACATGTCCATACTCAACAGCAGTACTAATTGTGCCATTGACTGGGTAATGTTAGTATAGTGTATAGTATCTGGTCTCCACTATAAACTTCCCCACCTCTAAACCTCACTGCACTCCTCAGCCAAACATTCCCCATGATTAGCCCTGCTCGTGTCCACTCTCCCTGCCTGTGACCTTGGTCGTGCTGTGGCCTGGCGGAGACTGCCAAAGGTCAAGTGTTCGGCGTGGCTGCACTGTGACGGACTCCACCTGTGCAAGCGAGCTGAGGCCCCTGCCCTTTTCTCCCCCATGAGCCTCTCCTGGCATCTAATGGCACTGGCCGTCCCTCATTAACAAGAGAGGGTGTGGAGAGAACGAGCTCAATCAGGCCTCCCTGGGGAGACGTGGTGAAGAAGGGCCCCTCCAGGCCTAAATAGAGGATTAGAACCCATGTCGTGTCAATGGGGACTTCGGGTTGTTATGACCTGCAATTCCCTCTACGAGACCGGCCCGAGTCAAAACCATCCTGGATGGGTATTATGTTGAGCAAATGGATGGATTTAGATTGATGACCTCCCCACCCAGGGTGCCTCCACTCACGGCAGTCTGATAGCTTCAGCTGATGACAGTCCGATGGTATTTTATAGAGATGGATGTTTATTTCATTCTGCTTCCTCGTGGGGCGCAGGGCAATATCCCTGGTAACTGGTTTTTATTAGCATGATGCATACAGAATGAGCTCATTTGATTTGGTGCTTGTAAACTGAGTTAGTCATCAGAAGGCACCTCTTGTGTGTAAGTGCTTTGTGTCAAAAATGTGATCAGTTTGATTAATACGTATGACTAAATGGTGAATAAACTTATTTTAGGAAATTTTTGGAACATTTGAATAACTTAGTATAGGAAATGAATTATGGACTAAATAATCAAGTGGATCGTACCTACTGAGTAGTCTGGTCAACCTCTGGTAACCTCGGTCATTCTGTGCTCAAGTAGCCTTTAGTTTAGTTAGAAGGTCCTGAATGTTGTTGTGTTATCTTCCAAAACAACTTGCAAATTGTGGTTAGAAAACTTGACAGAGTGATTTCTTGTGTCTTATGTATTCACTTGTTGACTTTTTCTGAGTTGATTGAAGACTCAATGTAAAAAACAACAACAAAAAGACAATCCTGGAATGGCTGGACTCCACAGCTATCTTTGGCTTATGTGAACTTGATCTTTAAATATGTTGGAAATACATCTCTCAATATATTTGCAATTTGATGCTATAAACTGTAATACCGATGCTGTTGATAGAACATTATTAGTATGATTTAACCACAAAGACCTGGGGGGTATTCCAAGTACATGGTTTAGTGACAAACCTGGGTTGGTTAACTCAGAGTAGGTGGTAAACCTCCTAATAGAAGAACTGTATGGTTTCATTCTCCTAACAGAACAATACCATAGGGCTCTTGTTGTAGGAGGTTTACCACTTACTCTGAGTTAACTTACCCAGGTTTGTCACTAAATCACATACTTGGAATACCCCCCTGGTGAATGCTCCACTTGTATGAATTGACGAGTGGGCCTATGTTATTTGTTCTCTGGCATTTATTTCTAAACTTTATTATCTGTACATTAACTTGACTGTATTTTCACAGTCCGTAGCAATCTCATATTTTTTTTTCTGAGATGATAAATATGATGTAATGATATGCTTTGATTGACTGTTACACATCTCTTACACATGTCACATTATACATACATTATTATACATGTATGATTTTCTCTCTTAAGTCCCTAGAACCCCCCTCCTCCTCTCCTCTCCTCCTCTCTCCCTGGCAGTTTGCTTGTGTCTGTCACCAGGCTGCAGCTATAAAGCGGTGGTTATCTGCAGTGTTAAGTGCAGCCCACAGACGGCAGGTCAGCTCCCTCTGCTCGCGGGCCGAGACACCCAGTCCCGCCAGGGGCCGCCTCGCTGGACACAGGAAGCCACGGCGCTCCAGGGGCCCTGTCTGGCCCCAGGAACAGGGGTCAGTCAGCCCCCACCCCCTGCCCCAACACACTCACCCACACACACACACACACACACAATCTCACACTACCACCTCCACATATTTATGAAGGCCAAGGAGACACACCGGAGCAATTGCAATTTCCCCTTTCTGTCTCAACAAAGTGCTCTGGCTCCTTAAGATCCATCTGCAGATTTGTAGTACTGTTTTTGAATACAGGGGCTTGCCATTACCTATGAGGATGTGTGGACAGGAAAGGCTTTTTAGATATCAAAAGGCATGTTTATGTGAAACAGTGAGGCTCCTCTGCCTTTGTTGCTTCAGCGCATTTTAATAAAATTTTTATATGAGGCCAAATGAGGTTTCCGGAAGAATACCAAGGAAGAATGAACCTGTGAGTGTGAGTGTGTGAGAGAGAGAGGGGGGGAGGGGGATGTAGAGAGATGCAGAGATGCACTTGTATTAGTTAAGACTCACCTCACCAAAGGTTAATCATCATTAAATAACTATCAATCCATTAACATGTGTGTACAATGTATATGAAAGGATACATTGATTCTGAGCAAGCCCACCTACAAACAATATATTCAATTCATTGCAGGTCTTGTGTGGATGACAGAACATTAATGTAAACTGAGGAGAGAAGAGGGAGAGAGACAGGGCACAATATGTTGCTTACACAGAAACACCCCTTGTCCCTTAGTCCAGTGTTTTTCAACCACTGTGCCGGGGCTGATCTGATCGCGGAGGAGATCGTGCAAGCCTGTGTGTATGTGTGTGTGTGTGTGTGTAAACTGTGCTTTAAAGCAGTGTTTTTCAACCACTGTGCCGGGGCACACTAGTGTGCCGTGAGAGATCATCAGGTGTGCCGCAGAAAATTACCCAAATGTCACTCACTGGTCCAGAAAAGCAACTGTTACATCAAAGAATTTATAACCACATGCTCTCATTGATTGTATGATTGCACTATTTGTGGTATGCAGGCATTGTACAACGGGGGCCCCATATCCAGTATTCACAGAATCATCACATATCCAGTTCATAACAACAATTAAATTAGATATAGTCACCTACAAATGAAACATAGGGCACTTGTTTTATTGAGCAGGTCTTGCATAGAAGCCATAATAAGGCCATATCTGTGTATTATTTTAAATTTTAGGCTATGGTATGTTTATTTTTTCTTCACACAGGATGTTAGTGTGCCGTGGGACATTTTAAGTGTCAAAAGTGTGCCGTGGCACAAAAAAGGTTGAAAAACACTGCCTTAGTCATACCCTAACTCTACAGTGTAGAGACATAAAATACATCATCAGCTGTTGGATAGCATAGCCTTCAAGATAGAAAAGAGGAAGTAAGAAATGTGCAAAAAGATAGACACAAATGAAGGAAAAAATGTGTCAATCCACTCTTCATCTGTTTGTTTTAGATTTTTTTTACTGTGTTGTGCCGGCTCACTTCTCCGCTGGGGGGCAGTGTGACCGTCGTTATTTTTAGAATGAAGGGAACCTAAAAATATCCCCTCAGTTGTCATTGCGTCACAGCTAGTAACATTACCCGTTTTTTTCTCTCATTTTAAAACAAGGGTATCGGGTTAAATCCTCAGTTAGGCTATAAAAGGACGGTGAAGACGGAGGCCAGGCATAGAAGCCGCAAGGCAGCCCTAGGCAAAGGTACGGATACCGTAGGCTACACTTATTTGGAAATATTTTACTTTATGTAGCCTTGGTGAAATTATGCTTTTCAATCCAGTAGGCCACGTCTAATTCAAGCCTATTATAATTAGTCATACCGAGCTATTTTTAACATTTTATGAATGGGCATGTAGGCAACTTTGCTGATATTATTAGTTTGTGGTACATTTGTGATAATTAGCAAGTTTATTTCGCCTATAGACTACAATTAAGTATTATGTGGTTTATTTGTGATTTTTATTTCATTCATCTTTTCCTTACATAGGCGGTCTTAAAAGCACCAAGATGACGGTCTATTGTGAATCTTGTAAAAGTTCTGAAAGCGCAAGACGAGGCTCCTTCTCAAGCTCTCCCCGTCGCACAGAAACTACCAGTCAGAAATTCTGCAGAAGATTCAGGTGAGTCTCCCTTTGGCATTTTGGCGCTCTCTCGTGGTTATCTTATTTCTCCCCTATTTCTTATGCCTGCGTTTTTATCTGATGTTCGTAAAAGGGGTTTGTGTCTTATCATGCTTTGTAGAAGAACTAGTTTGGTAATTTGAATAGTTGTTTTTTGAGCTCGAGTTGACCAATTTCTAAAGTGTGTGAGGCTTGTCAGAAGGGCATGATGAACTAGTGAGTTCAAGTAGGCATGTTATAAACAATTATTATATATTTTTTACATAGCAAATTTAATTGAATAGCATTTTCTTCAAGTCCAGCTGTTGGTTTTGAGGACTGTGATATACTCCTCCCCTTTTCATAACTGAACAAAACCATAGAAAGAGTGAAGAGGTCTGTCATTTGTAGTGTCACTGTTTGTGCCAATGACGCTGAGTGCTTCGTCAAGGACTTCCCACTTTATATGGCAATGGAGGGGTTCCATTCGTCAAGCGCCTGTGATGTGTCTGATGCCCACTCCTTCAGCTGGTATAAAGCCTCTCCCTAGACAGAGGCCCTGACAGTCGCTCACAATAGAACCGAGAGCTTTCAGTGCCCTCTACCTTGTTTCTGTGGCAACATCTTTTTACATCTGACAGCAAAAGTCTTAGGTGTTTTTTTTTTTTCAATGGTCTTTCATCAATTGATGAGATGGATGTCCAGGGACAGAGATCTTCAGGAAGTTATCTTACAAGGCATGGCTACTCTTAATTAGCAAACTGGCAATGGCAGGAGCAGTGGGACTTTGAGCTAACTGTCAAAAGAGGCTGAAGAAACTCCATGTTAGAGGGAAAGTACCAGCTCCCTCTTTTCTCCTCTGACTCTGGAAGTGTCCCCATGGTTTCCCACAGGTCCACTAAGGGGGCCTCCAAAGCCCGGCGGGATCACATCAACGGAGAGATCCGGAACATGCGTGCCTTACTGCCCATCCCACAAGAGGACCAGGAGCGGCTGTCCTACCTCCACTCCATGTCTGTCATCTGCACCTACATCAGGAAGTCAGTTCTCTACAAAGGTGAGGGCAAAGTCGGCCTTTTCCTCAATCAGCAGGGCAAGGATCTACCTCTAAAGATCTACCTCTTAACCCTAAGGCCCTGGCTTCCACACCTATGTACTGTAGACACATATTGATCACATACTAATTAAATGTTTCACTGTGTTTAAAGCATTGGATGTTCTTCTGTGTCCTTTGTTTTTTTTGTGAGTGTGAATAATCTGACTCATATTTGTCCTCGTGTCTTATCTCCTGTGCAGTTCGACCAGAAGAGCGTCAGGCTGACCCCTTCCTTCCCTGTGATTTTCTGCAAGCTCTCCCTGGCTTTATCGTGGTCCTAACCAAAGATGGGAAACTAGTGTGCGTGTCTGAAAATGTTTCCGACTACTTGGGCCTCTCCATGGTAAGGCCCTATACGCAGCCATATACACTATGTATATACTTGTTAATATGAAATGAAGATGTGTTTTTGAGTATTGATGCTCATGATTTCATTCTGCAGGTTGACATTCTTCAAGGAGATACGTTTTACGACATGATTGACAGCTCTTATGTGGACCTTGTCAGAGAAAACATAGAGACAGATACTTGCCCATCAAGAGGTAGGCATAACAGTAGACACACACACACACACACACACACTCACACACACACAATGTCTTTTTGTCACTTTTTCTCTAACAAATTCACATTCTTTGGTTCTCCGCAGAGATATCTTTTGTGTGTCAGATGCACACTTCCAAGGCATTCCGGCTCCAGCATGGCAGCTACTGCACTCTATTGGTGCGAGGACGGTTCCAGGCCGACCCGCAGTCCTCCCTGTTCGTGGCCCTGTGCACGCCCACGGTGAACCGGCTAGGAGAGGTCGACCTCCCATGCTGCACCTCCCATTTCCAGACCCTGCACAATCCAGACATGTCTCTCATGCACACCCCCCACAGGTGAGTCACAGGAGCTGTGAACACGACGCACAGATGTGTATTCTAAAAAAAGCAACATGGCCTCCATACAGTAAATGTTTGACAGGTCATCGTAGGGTTTTACTCTAAGACGACTTACTCTCATTCCATATTTTGAACTATTATAAACTGGTAAATTTCAGTAAGGTTGATTTTTTTGTGAATGGAGACAAATAATTTACTTAGTATGCTATTCAAGTACACATGTAGTAGAGGAAAGTCATTGCAGGTCCATAGCTAAACAGTGTATTCAGAATAACTAATAGAACTTTTGTTTAACCCACAGTGTGTTTTTCCACCTGGGCTACACCTCAGACGAGTTGGCTGGTCAGTCATGGTACAGTCTGATTCATCCTGAGGACCTGTCCATCGCTGCCTGTGCACACAAAAGCCTGAGTAAGTCAAAGATCACAGATTAAATATACAGTATTTGATCCATCATTACAGAACATTCCTGAAAATCCATTATTATTACTATGGGGCTTTTGTTTTCTTCAGGTTTAAGGTGAAATATAACAAATCCACTGTTCTCTTCACACAGTTGAGATGATGGAAGACCCACAGGTGGAGATGGTGTTGAGGCTGCAGTGTAAGGATCTCTCATGGACCTGGCTTTACACCTGTGCTGCCATGTATGCTGGAAAAGATGAAATTGTATGCACAAACTACATCATCAGGTAGAGTTCCCCCCCCCCATTTTGTTTTCATTAAAAACATTGTTGCTTCTACAATCTTGATCTTTATAACTTAATTTCCTGTTATTCTATTGTTATTAAAGTATATTAAGCAATTATGTTATGTTTACATTCTTGTCTATTTAGTCATATTTAATATTTAACAACAATCAAGTTATTGCACTGTTCAAATCCCTGCACTTTTGCACTACCACCATTGCACACACTCTACCATATAGCACCTTATCATGGTCAGTGCATCACCGGGTCAGTCATACCAGACCTTTGTAATCACTTCACATGCTCTTGTGTTGTGTTTTGGTTGTATAAGCTACTGGATGCCTAACATTTCCCTCGGGATGAATAAAGTATCTATCTATTTTATTGCAATGCAAGGATTTTATTATTAATTGACTCTAACATGGCATCTACTCATTTTACAGTGAAACGGAGGCCATCTTCCTCAAGCAAAACATCCACAACAATGCCTTGAGAGTCCCCAATAAGTCATTCAGCAGTCCTGCGGCTTCCCAGGCACCTTTGAGCCCTGAGGATTGCGCTAACAGGTCCCCCAAAAGACGACGGAACTCTGGTCAGCTGGTTGAAGAGTCGAGAAAAAGGACTCGGCTATCGGAGCACAGCTTGAATGTCGTCATATGCGACGCTCACCCTGGCAACCGAGACAGCCTTTCTGCACATCTGGGACATGGAACCACAGTGTTCTCCAGCCCTCCATACAGCCCAGCCTCCTCCCAGTCGCCCCCCATGCAGGAGGAGCCTAACCCAGACTACTTGTTGGAGGAACAGTGCAACATCACAGAAGGGCTGCTGTCGCCCCCTAGTGGCTCGCCCCATTATAGCCCTCCTGCTAGCAGTGGCAGCAACGGCAGGGTGAATCCAGAGCCCTCTGGCACTTTTACCCCGACTCTAGCGCTCCAGAGTTACCACAGCGAGGCTTTTCATTCCGGCTCCTTTAACGTGGTGTCCTCCCCGACTTCCCTGGGTCCCCAGCCCGTTTGTGTTTTCCCGGACTGTGCGGGGGACACTTGCCTTGTCCCTGACTACCAGCCTCTGTCGGAGGTCTACGAGAGTCCGGCTGACTGCGTCCTACACCCGGAGGACTTTGGCTTGCTGCCCGGGACTCCACTGGATCTGGGAGCGTCCGAGCACTCTCAGGAACTACCACCTGTGTCGCACCAAGCGACCCCTCTGACCCCAGAGGCTCTCCCAGTCGCACCCCTCCAGTTTCACTACAGTGAGCGTGAGCTTGACCACGACCAGGACCAGGTGGAGATCAGCCTGCTGGCTCGCCAAATCTCCTCTCTGGCCAGCAGCTTCAACGCATACTGCTCACAGGGCCTGGTCCCTGGTGGGAGTGCCTCTCCCCAGCACCAGGACCCTCCGCTGGGCTGGCCCCAGCACACTCTCCCCCCGTACCTCACCGCTGGCGCTGGCTCTGAGCCTGTGCTGGACGAGGGTGCGATCGATTGCATCCTGAAGGACCTGGACGGAGTGCTCGGGAGAGTCGAGGGCTGGACACAGCAGCCAGATGTTACCCAGCTGACCCAACGCACCCCGGTAGCCCAGTCACAGGACTCGACTCTGGCCGCTCTGGTAGACTGTCTCCCCATGGAGGGCTTCGCCTCCACTCACTCGACTGCTGATCCGCTCATCATGAGGTCAGAATGCCAGGACCAAAACAGTGGGTTGCATCAACTCAACCAGTACGCTTACTGCAGCATTTCACAAGGTAACCATGGCTATTATAATATGAACACCACCCATGCACTACACAAAACAGTCTCTTTAAAAACAGCCTTTCATGAGCTTGATGTATTATCAGTACCCTCTTAGGCGAAATTAATTAATCCTTTTGAGATATAGTAATTTAGTCCTTTTGCTAGCACAGCCTCTTAAGATTCACTGATATTGCATGATCCTCAATTATAGCTATTAAGGAAGTGGTAATTAGGTAAATATGTTGCTCCCAATGTCTTATTTTTTTATCTCTTCCTGATTGCAGATGGGCTTGCTGAAGAATCCATGTACTGACTGTGTCTCTGACTACTAGTACTACCCCTCGTATGGCATATTGTCATAAAAGCTTCCTCACTGGACCAGCACATGAGCTTGACTCAATACCGTGACTTCATTCCTTGGGCATACCATATTAAACAATGCTCTTCTTAGAAGCAGAATTGATTTTGTAAACAAAGAAGTTAAGCCTTTAATGAACTGACCTGTCACTAAGTGAAGGAAACTCAATATTTCACTGCTAAAGTTTGCTCATGTTGTTGTTAACTTATGTAAATAGTGTGTCTCTGTTATGTTCCTTCCCTTGGAAGTATGGTACTGCTGTGTGACCCTAACCATTGTTGTTTTCAAGCCTGAATAACCACTAGTAACAGTTGAGCAATTAACACATGTAACGGTACTCGTGTTTTCTGTGAAGCACCTGGTGAGAACAGCCTTGTCTCATTTTCTCCCAGAATTAGTAAGACACAAAATAAGTACGATAACTACCTCAGAGTAATGGTCCTATATTCACTTCGAATGTGTTTTGTTTGTTTTGTATTGGTGTATATTTATTGTGAAATGAATGTGCTTGCAATGTTGTCTTAAAGTGAAAAGCTCTTTATGTGATGAAAATGTTACATTCCGGTATGTGAAAGCTGTGAGTTCTTAACCTGACTGCCGCAGACTCAAATATGAGTTAAACTGAGGTGCAAAGACAATCCATTTTTTGATGATGGTGACCAAAAGGGGTTGGGAAAATATACTATTTCTTGACATTAAGAATTTTGTTTTATTTTTTTAAGCACACCTTAATAAAAATGCCCTATGAAATAAATTCTTATGTCATTTTTCTACATTCATTCATATACATTCCAAACACATTACTACACATCAATTCTAATTAATAAAGTGTCTGTCACATTTGTAAACGTCTTTTTACGAATCTAATAACTTTATGTAAGTAATATTGTGCTCATTACTGTATGTAAGTACAAATGATTACAAGTTATAGCCCTAAGCCCTATCTCAAAATGTCTCAACATAAATCTCTAATACTTCAGTAGCAAGGTATCTACTAATAGAAGAGGTACATTGACCATTATTGGACTGTACAATTATTCAGTACACCTACAGTGCCCTCAAAAGAGTCATGAACTTTTCGTAAGGCTGCACTCACAACTCAGAATGTCTCTCCAGACAGACATGGAGTCAGTGGCACATCACTACTGAAAAATGCAGCTGTCAGCATCTGCCACAGTCTCTACCTCCCCAACCCCACCCCACACGCCCCCGTTTGACTCCAAACCTTGCAGAGATGTCAGTCAGCGAGAACACTCTCACCAGTTGGGGCCGTCCTGGGGTTGAAGGCTACGGCTGGAAGTGCTAAATTGGCCTGGCACAACCACTGATGGGTTCCTTTCCCTGCTGAACCAGGGGGCAATGCAGGTTGTCTGCCCACATCAAAGTCTGGAAAGGTGTGTGGGTGAGGAGTGTGTGTGTGTGTTGATGAAGAGTGTGTGTGTGGATGAGGAGTGTGTGTGTGTTTGTGTGTGTGTGTGGAGGGACTTACGTCGCTCAGTAGTCTCTATATATAAATAAATGACTAGAATCTGTGTTCAGATTTTGGGTCCAGCAGGGGACAGCCATGCTCTCATATTTCAGCCTTTTCTTACTGCAGTTGTTTTAAAAAAAATTCTATCATATCTTTCAATAAATGTTTTTTAAAGTGATGAAAGGAATAATGAGGAGAGTAATTAAGCTGCAGTAAGTGCCTCTGTATTTAACTAATCCGACCAATTGCATGACTTCATTATTTCATTATTTTCTTATGTACATGTGTACAGTTGCATAATGGTGTTAACAATTGAGTACAGGCTAAGACTGCAGTGAAGACAGTATAGGGCCAAACCCCCGGGAGCAAGCCTGAGGCTGGAGGGGAAAGAGAAATAAACTCCCGCGGCCTCTACTCTCCCCCAGCAACCAGAAGTACACGAGACAGCTGATACAGCTTCTCAAAATCTGTCCACAAGGATAGGCGCTATGAAGAACACTATGACAGCGGAGGAGTAACACAGATTGCATGTATAAATATATAGTGCAAGATGGAGCTGCAGAACTGAACAGCAAACATAGTGATACATTAAAAAATAAAGTGCAGTGGTAGGCCTACATACTGTATCAGAGAGAGAGAGAGAGAGAGAGAGATGCAATAGCAGTGCAGGAATAGGCTGCTGCAAATCTCCACTCTAGCACGACTCCAGAGAGTGTGGAGGAGAGAAAACCTGGAGGTAAAAGGTATATAACAGTGAACCGTGATAACTACAGTAGGTTTTTGTAGGAAAATCTTGTTGTTTGGCCTTGTGGTGGTGGGGCTGCAATGCAGTTACTGTGGGAGAGAAGGGTGAACAAGGCTAACAAGGTTAACAAGGAATACCTGGAGAAAAGTATACCTGGACAGAGGCTAATAGAAGGGAGCAAAGGAGAGAAAAAAGGGTTCTGATAAAAAGTGTAAAACACTGGGCAGCCAATCTTTATCAGGCAGGACTTCAAGTGGCCTCCTTACTGAAAATGGTGAAGTCATCATGAGGACCAGAGACATTCTTTAGTTTCAGAAAAGAACACAATGCCTGAGCCCAACTGATTACCCAACAACACAACTCTCTGTTTCATCGTTTTATGCAATGTATATAATAGGGCTTTATCTACAAAGGTGTAAACATCATTGTGCCACTTATTTGCTGTAATTTGGAGCTAATTATTTAAAGATTGTATCACTTTATTTTTGATGGTTTGTTTATATGTAAATAAAAACAACCCCCAATGGAATATTAATGTAAATTGCAGCACTTAAAATTGCTTAACCACAGGAGGGAAGGAAGGATTGAAGGATGGAGGGGAAAAAGATTAATAAAAAAACTGAAGACAAATTTTGAAAAGGTATGACAGTAACCACTAGATGGCACAGTAGGTTGGAAAATCTCAGACAAAGTGGCTGGTCCTCTTTCTCTATGCGTCACAGCCACAAAATGGTTGCACTCTCCGATCCATCATGCGTGCGAGATCCAGCAGATAACTTTTATCAGCCAGGGGGCAGCTCTCATTTATCATTGTATCACAGCGGCGCCACAGGAGCTGTCTGAACACGAGCACACTATTAAGATGTTTAACGGAACATGGCCTGCAACACAGCTCTACCACAGACCCCCCCCCAAGGTGGCTGGTTGCGGTTGGTACGTGGCCAATGTCCCATATCTCTGTAGTCTTCCGAGGTCCTGACTCTCACGGGAGGATCTGTCCTGGGCCAGGGACGGTCAGTGGCGACAGCACCAGTAATGGGTTCTCCTCCCAACTTCTGAGTGGGGACCTGTATCGATTTTTTGAAATGGCTCCCAAGACCTTAGGTTTAGTGCAATGGGTCCACTGTCTTATGCTGGTGATGGTGACGATGTTTTTAAGGACGTTAGGCCAGAGTGGCTCAGAGAGAGAGAGAGAGAGAGAGAGAGAGAGAGAGAAAGAGAAAGAGAGAATGTTGGAATGAAAGAGAAAGAGTTTTATCAAGGGCCACTGTCTTTTTTTCTTGACAGTACTCCGTTCCACTGTTAACTACGGTAAAAGAAATCAATTGAGAGTGGCAGTATGAGGGATGGCTCAGGAGGGTTTTGTCAAAGGTGGAGAGGGGATGGAAAGCCGGTGTTTAAAAATAAAGATGTGCTCATGTTTACTGTCACAATTTGACCTTTCACTTTCTCAGTGCTTAATTAGCCCACTGCAGTCAGACTTCTGGTTATACACCACCTAGAAACATGCGATATGACTGAATAAATGACACAGGGATATTAGCTATTCAGTCACGCACTCTCACACAGACATTTGTCTCACCAACAGTCAGTCAAGGTCTTATCAGCTTCGTATATCATATTGGGATGAAGGTGGTTAAGGCAAGCTCGAATTACATTTTCTAACCGTTGTGCCCACCAATAAAACTGCTTCAAGTAGAACTGATATTGTGCCTCTGCAGACAGAGTGATTTTATAGTGAAGCAAATCACAGAAATATGTTAATCAAGATAGTACAGAGCATTAGGTGAGCATCAGTGAGAGAAAAATGTACTGGTCTGCCCAGCAATGACTCAATCTGTATGAGTATTAAAAAGTGAATTAAACTTTTCCAGGCAAATTCAGCATGCTTTGACAAAACCATTGATATACATCATTAGGAAAGGCCTTTAAAAACTAAACAGAACTCAAAAAAGGAAATGTCTTTTTATTTGGATGTAGCCTAGATGTAATCTTTAGCAAATTACCATTGTGCAAACTTTTCTGAACTACAGACAATCTAAGGATCCATAGAATACTTTTAAGTGTTTCCCTTTTCCAGCACGTCACTTTAGTACATTTCCCTGTCATCCTGAGCTTTTCAAGCGTATTGGGTAAAGAAGCACGCAGAGCAAGTGCAACAACAAATACTTCACTCAGCCTACAAATCACTTAGCACATGCAGCAGCCTAAAGACAAGCCTTCAACAGCACAACAACACTCCCATGCACGATAGGTTTTTCCACACACACACATTACGCCCCTACCCATGCAACTCCTTAGAGGTCTGTCGGCTCCATCGAGATTTCATTAGGAGCGATCAGAAGTGGGGGCAAGTGACTGTAAATATGCATCCTGACAAGACTCAGGCGATATGTCAGCCGAGATGGCGGCAGTGTCGGCATCTCCCTCACACCGCCGGCTGTCACCTGTAGCGGTAATAATTTCCCCCGGGTGTCATGATGGACGCCTGGCTGACACGGGCACATTCATCCAGGCGGGCACAGAGGAAGGTGTGCTACTTAACTTCGTGTGCCAGGCAGGCAGGATCAATGTCCTCTCGGAATGAATGACTATCATTTGGAAGAAATTTCTCACAAATATTTACCGCTGCCACCTTTTGTACGTTTGTGTGTGTGTGTGTGTGTGTGTGTGTGTGTGTGTGTGCATGGATTGCCCCAAAACAAAATATTCAGCACCAACATGGATACACAAGACTTCTAGTCTGCATTGAGGTACTACTATTTGTAGTCCTGTGACAGTACAGCAATTGAGACATGACCACTGATGTGAATCCTATGTAGGGCTTTTGGGACTGTTTTGACAATTTGTCTTTGTTTTAGATCACACTGTTTAGAGTGAAACCCCAACACAAAGCTCCACAGTAAAATGACCACTGCACTGTGACAATTCATTTTAAGTGGCATCCATTGGCACACTTTAAATTATTAAAACAGAAATGAAAATAGTGTTAATTATTCAGATAAAGAGGAAAAAACAAAATAGACAAAGATAACACAAGAGCAGCATATTCTTTGAGTCTTGTTTACATTTGAAACAGTCAATTAGAAATAGTGATGAACAGCAAAGGGTTATGTGTGCTGTATCTCTGGACATCTGAATGACCCAGTATTCATTTGGACTATTCTTGTTTGTAGTTTTTTTTACAGAGAAAATTTTTTTTTATTTGTCTTTGACACTCAGTGGAAACATTTTGGAAAGAATACATTCTTTCCCCTTTTTCAGAGGGGATGGAAGAAACTTCTCAAAATCAAATCTGATACCACTGACTCAAGCCGAGGAGGCCTCAGGTGGCAGCGACTCACTTTCATTTACGAGTTATGCTTGTTTTTATTGCTGTGTCGTAAAGCCTGTTTGCAACCTCAGTAGCTGGCTAGAATTCTAAAAGACCTCGGAAGCCAAGGTTTGTAGTTGCTTTTCCTTGTAGTTTTTCCTTCAGTCTTTCTTGTCTTATTTTTTTTTGTCTGCTGTAAAAACCTGAACTGAAAAGATTCACTAGCAATATGAAATGGTGATTGACGCCGAAGTCAAACAAACATGCTGCCTTTGGAGACGAGTTGAGCTGAAACGTTGGCTGGATACTTCAGACCTCTTCCCTCTCCGGTGCTGACATACTCCATACCATTCAACCTAAGCAGGTTGAAGCCCTCATTGTTTCAAGGTGGGGGAAAAAAGGGGATGAGGCATTGTCTCAGAACCGATCACATTTCCATGCCTAAAGACTCCATTGTGTCCCAGATTTCAAAAGAGGCAGACTTTGCTCTCTCTCTCCCTCTCTCTCTCACTCTGATGCCAGTTTAATTGGGTTAAACAAACAGACCCAAAATAGACAAACATTGCACTCCTCTCAAAACCTTGCAGTGTTTGTGTGCCTGTTCCAGGGGAAACTCTGACTCCTCATTGGGACGAAAGACAAAAAAAAGTCTTGCTGCTCATGCTGGTTTTGAAAAGAATGCAAATGACGGAACCCCTGTATCCTCTGAGCTTAGACGTACGTGTATCTAATTTAAACAGTCTCCTACTCGATGTCTGCCTGGGTTGGGTTTATTGGAGAATACAGGCGTCCTGTGGTGATTCTGTCGTGGTTGGAGGAAACCTTTCCAAGCTTTTTCAGTTGTGAGGTGAAACATGGCAAAAAATTATGCTTTTTTAGTATGAACCCGTGAGAAGACTGGGATACATCATGTGGAAAAAGTAACCATTTTCTGTTCAATAGTCATGATAAGACACACATGTCTTGTGAAATATCCAATACTGTATGTCCATTGTAATGCCTGTGTCCGTGATAATCAGTAATAAGTCTTCTATTGTTATCTTGTTTTCATTCTTCTTTGGTTACTTTCTTTGTCACCTTTGGAAGTGGATCTTTGTGTCGTCATTAGAGACAAATGAGTGTTTTCTCCATGTCTAACTAATAGGGTAGTTGAGCTGTGTGTTCCAGAGCAAGGTCAGAAAGTGACATTATTATCTGTCTTCTCTGCAAATAGATCTTGTGGCAGTTTCATGTATGGGAGTAGTTGTCTCATGTATATTCATTAGGGGCTGCGACTAATGATTGAAACCTTGTCAGCCTACTGGGATACTTCAACTAAGGCTGTTTCCTTGTTTAATTTGAAATGAAATGTGGGTGAAACCTTTCTTTTCTCCCTTCATGTGCATCTGTGTAAATAAAGCCTCATTCCTTATTGACTGACAACTGTCAATCAGACTCAAGTCTCCATGGTATTGAAAAAAAAAATATCATCACGATTTTTTTATAATTTTCATGAGTTTTCTTATGTGCAGAAAAAAACATTTCAAAATGTACCGGTAATTTTCCAACAAAATAACAAATACGACATGTTTCAACAGACATTGTTTAATGGCAGGGTGTGGCACAACAAAGAACTCAAGATGCCCTGTATGATTTTGGAGACTCAAGACTTTTGGAGAAGCATATTAATCTGAACAATGCTGACACTCTATCGGTCTGATGAAATCATCTGCCACCATCAGGTCTGTGGGGGGAAAAAAGTCATTTTCCAACTCATAAGAATTCAGCTGGATTTATTTCACTCTCTGTTGAATAACAAGGCACGGCACAGAATTGATCTGCAGAAAGGTTTCCACTTTCCAATATTCAGAAGAATGCCACTATAAAGTTACTGAAATCAGATTTGACTTTTTTCCCCTGACTGTGGCTGAAGTCTTCAGCAAATGATGATGAGGTAGAGTCTGAAGTCTGTTGATGCGACTCGGCAGACCTGGTGTTTGTTTTGGGGATGAACTCATTACAGATATTAACTCAACATGAGGGAAAGGGCAGCTAAGATGGTCCAGCATGACTACATTGATTAGCTATTAAGTACACAGTAAATAATCTTCCTTCTGATGGTCCAAATATGAGAATGTGCAGCCAAGAAGGGACAGACCGAGAGAGTCAGATTGTTGGCTGGCCAGTTTTAAACAGATAGAGACACAAGACTGGCTACTCGAGCCAACTGTGAAAGTGGACTTTTGCCGCAGTAGAGAGGAAGCACCTCAAAATCTAAAGCATAGTGCAGATCTGTTCAATTTTACATGGCAGAGGCAGAAGACTGGGACAGGACCCTTCCAGTGGTAGCCTACTTATAACTCCCATGTTGACTTGTTTGAGGACCAAAAAACAACTAGAGGTTAACAAAGATTTAGTAGAGGTTAATGCCGGTTTAATTAGTGTACAGTGTAGTGTTGATAAGTGCAATATATATTCAATTCTGAATACCTTAAAATAAATGTAAAAAAAAAAAACTCCACGAATAAATAAAATCTTTTGTTTTGATACGTGATGGCCAAACTGGATACAGTGCTAAATGTCAGTGGGGGCGAGTCGAGGTCCCATTCACTGCAACTGTCAGGTGTTGTATGCTGTGAGTGTGAGCTCGACCTGAAGTCCCACAACCAGCTGAAGTCCAAAACCCACAGGGTAAAGTACCACACACACACACACACACACACACACACACACACACACACACACACACACACACACACACACACACACACACACACACACACACACACACTTACTGCCTTGAATTCATCCAGGGTGCAACAATGTGTTTAAAATTCCTCTTATATGAGAAGTCAGTGTACCTTTTCATAGTTTGGATTGCCTGGGTTTACCCCTAATAAATAATCCTGACAGGGCATACCCTTCACGAGCACTTCTCTTTATGCTGGGCTGACTCTCAGGAAGCTGACAGTCACATCGTGGAAATTCAGCCCAAAGTTCACTAATGTGTTCTGGGCTACTGGTGACCCGACTGAAGGACACTCTCGTCCAGCTGGACAGCTCAGAATATGGAATACAATAGCACGGTTTTGCCCACGCACAGGAGATACATAAACACACATTCTTTTCTGAAACTACTTAGACATCATGCTATTGTTGTACACAAATACCCCAGTTATATCTGCCTCTGACCCTGTTTCCATGGAAACATTTAATTACACTTATGAGTTGTGGTTAAAAAGTCTTAATTAAAGTTTGGAAAACCTGACACACTTCAGTGAATGTGTACCATTTATTTCTTATAATGGAGATACTATATGAGCACTGTTTGGTGTACATTTGTTTTGAGCATTTCAATAAAGGTAGTCACTGATGCTTTGCATAGGAAAACACTGTGCAGCAGTGGAAGAGTCTATACAGAGTTGTCAGCAAGGCTGTGGAAGTAGTCGCTGCTGGAGGGGAGGTGTGTGTTTGTCATTGAGATTCCAGGCATCCTACAGCTCCCAACAAAGATGTTTGTCTGAATGCTGGCGCCTGAGTCCACCAGCAGACAGATGCAATGCAGAGAGCCAGTGCTGTGTCTGTGTACACTCATACATGCCTTTGTGATTGCATGCATTTGGGCATGCATGTGTTTTCACGATTTCACAAACACACACACACATACACAGAGAGAGAGAAAGAGAGAGAGAGAGAGAGATAGAGAGAGAGAGAGAGAGAGATATATAGAGAGAGAGAGAGAGAGAGAGTATACACAGAGCAAAAGAGAGACACACACAGAGGCTGAGACAAAGCCAGAGCAAGACCAACACTGCAAAAAGAAAGGTAACAAGAACCATGGGGTGTTCAGGAACAGCGAGAACAAGAGAAGGCAAGGAATTGGAAGAAAGCCCTACCATAGATGCAGGTGAATTCAATGCCTTTCTTTCTTTCTTTCTTTCTTTCTTTTATTTTCTTCCGTCTGTCCTTCCTTCCCTCCTTCCTTCCTTTTTTCTATCTTTGCTTGATGGATGATTCGTTTGCAACACAGGTAAAGGAATGTTGCTAAGCGACGCTTCTAATCACTGGTTCACAAATAGACACAAATACGTCTTTCCTGGAGAGAGCAGATTGGATGTCTTCTGTATGAGAGGCCACTTGAATACACAACATAACAACAGCTTCCTGGAATGGTTACTTACTATAATTGTCTAATTTTGGATGTCTGGTTTGGACTAAAGTTGGACTTCAGTATTGACCTGAACTGATTTCTGGTTTGTCATGATGCGCACCTTCCTTCCTTGGTATTAAAGTAAAAAAAAAAAAAATCATTCTGATTTAATCGCTCTGGGGAAGGTCAAATATACGAGTGTGTATTAGCAGTAAATCAATGTAAAATATGAAGAAGTACCCTGTAAAACCTTACAGTGGAGATTATAGTGGATGAGTTCCTTGACTGTAAATGTCATTAACTTCCAGTGTCATTGACCTGCTGGCAGATTTGTGAACTCAAACTTTCTCCCCCTACTCATCTCAGGTCTTTGTGAACTTTGTTTTCCAGGTTCATTGAGAGCCAAATGCTAATCAGGTGGCATTTACAGGGAGAAGATTGACAGATGATAGTGGTGCAGCGTTGTCTTGTTTACCATGTCCCAGATGATGAGGTGTTGTCATTGAGAGATGATTCAATGTTTATTTGTTTGATTTGTCAAGGCCTAGGGCGTTGCCCCTCAGTGATTGAGATAAAGATAGGACTGAATCCTAATGGTGGATGGGAGAACTTGCAGTACAGCCAAATAGCAATTGCTGTCACTGCAATCATTCTACAGTACTGAATTTTGAAAGTAATCTTACAATGACAACTTGTTTGTGTATTCACTCACTCTCCATTGAGTGTTGGCCATACACCCGTTCACACACATTGACACACACACACACACACACACACACACACACACACACACACACACAGAAACTTGGGTATGAATGCTTTTACACTAAAAATCAAACAAAAAAGATTACCTGTTAACTTTTCAGATCCAAACATTTGATTTGGCTTTCCTGGGTATGCACAAAATCAAAAGGCTTCACAGCAGTTTCAGCACCAAAGTCTCTGTTGGAGGTTGGGGGCAAGCAAAGTTATTGAATGTGCAAAGTACAAAAAAAAAATCATCTTCCTTTTCACCTTCTTTTACTGTCAAACTTGTGTTGGTCCTGGCAGCACACTGAAGCACACAGAAAAAAATGCATCTGTGCTGCTGAGCTAAACAGCCGGGTCCATGTAAACAACAACAACAACAACAAAACAATGCCAACGAGGACTGAGGACGAGGACTGAGTGGAACAGTCTGAGTCACAGTGAAGTCATAATTCATGCCATCTCATTATCTGCCAAATGACACACTGATGAAATGACATCTGCACACTAACCTGATGGACACGTTCCAAAGTGTGACCGCCTCGTCTGCAGTCTCCACGGTGAGCAATGGTTCATTTCACCCACATGGTTAAAGTGTCCAGAGAGAGGGGGAGGGAGAGAGAGAGAAAGAGAGAGGGAGAGAGAGGATGTAGGTGTTCCATGTGTATCTGAGACTGAGCCTCAGGCAGTCATGTCACGCCATTCCACAGACTGGCGTTCTGAAAAGTGGGACACTGATATGAATGCAACACGCCTGTACTCCATCCTCCCACCCTTAGCACACTCTCTCATTACCACTGATTGTCAATGCCATGGGGACTCATCAGCAATGCTGACTGATGCTGATGTTGCCTGTCCTCCTCGTGTCATCTTCCGCGCCCAGGGAACAGGAGGCGCCAGGAGGATGCAGTGTGGAGAATTCCCTGATCCGGCCCCATTCTGACAGTCCCGTGGGAGCAGAGTGGAGCATTCTCACCCATCACTGACACCCACTCACCGGAATTTAACTTCCCAATTCCCATGGCATCGGGCATCTCTGTGGATGGAGGTACCACTGGGAGCCTGCAGTGCTTTTAAACAGTTGAAAAGTGGGTCATCTTTAAGCTGTAGTCGGATCTAATTTAAGACCACAGTCAAGGGATATTGGTGGTAATGCCGAGTGATTAAGGAGGTTTCACCACCAGACGTTTCGTACATGTCGATCAAATTTCTGAAAAAAGAAACTGTTAAAAGTGAGAGCTATGCTGTCTGCTAAATATTCATTCACTCTTTTGCCACAGGGCAAAATAATAATAAAAAAAATAAAACAACAGGGGTTTGCCTGTTTGGAATTTGGCCCTATGACAGAACTTGCTTGAGATGAGTTAGGATGAGGTAATGTGCTGATGTGTCAGGCACACAATGTCCTCGTCTACAGCACACTCATATCCAGATGAGGAAAACAAACACACAAACACAAACACACAAACAAACACTTGAATCAAACCATTGTTTACCCATCACCTCCCTGGAGCGATGAGTCTGACGGTGTGCTTATGGACCTGGGCTGCTAGCGCTAGGCGCTCTGAGCTGCAATTTTGAAAACTTCTAAACACACGGAGAGTGGGTGGTCCCCCCCTGCTGTGCCATCCAATGAGCCACCTCTCCTGCAACGGCTCTTATTTGCATATTCAAGCACTCTGTGACTGGTGATGACTCACCCATTTTAGGGGATAATTATGGGGGCCCGAGGTATGGGCTCCTATAGTACATCAAGTGCATTTGCAGTATAGGTAATCACTCTACAAAGCGTGCTATTATCGTCAGTCCTAGTAGAGTTAATCAGAGTTCTGCCCACTTCAGATTGTGTTGGGTGCACAGTCTACACAGTAACAGTGTGCTTCATCTCCTGGGAATTGGGATCACATGCCTTAAGCAGAGAAATTGCACATACTGTAACTGTATGGTTTTACAGTAATGTAAAACAGCACTATTAATTCACTCTTTCTCAACTTCGTTCTCAATGTAAATTAATTGAACTGTGTTGAATATTGATGCTTAAATCCATAAACATTGTAGAAGTGCTATACCAACATTTCCTTAATGTCCTGGTGGGGACATTACACCATATTTATTTGGTGCCCATCCACAGAGTCTACAGATGGGACCATTGAAGCAACATTATGTTGATACACCTGCATGGACATAGCCCGAGCATTTACATTACATTGGAGTGCATTAGGAAATGGCCTCCCTCCATTATGGGGGAGAATCCTGACTTTTGAATAAATATGAGGGGAGTGCAGACAGGGCACAATGTGGGAAACTTTGGCAGGCATTGGTGGTCTCATAATGTAACAGCCTCTCATCCATGACCGGCGGAATTACTCCTCACCTCCTGGGTTTGCACACCTAGTGGAGACCTATAATAGCAATATGAACAGTCATATACAGAATGCAGAAATAACGACCCCCCAACGCATCCACATTCTTGGGAGCTATGAGGGATATCTGGCGTGGAGAATGGATTATAGTCCTTTATTTGCTTTAGGAAAACTAAGAGGATAAAAGGGTTATTTGGTGGTTTTGTACTGCATTCTTTCAGATTTCATAACACAGCCTTGTTATACTCTTTGTACCCTGATATAAATGCCTAATGCCTCATTGTTGGTAATTAATGGAAGTAATTTGCTTGATGAACCAGACAACCTTGACTTCACAAAAAAAGCAAAATATTCACTTATAACAATTACTGACACGCTGTTTTCTTCACGGAAATAGCTCATATGAGCTCATATTTTCTCCCTTGTTTCTAAGATACTGAGATGGATGACCAACAACAAATCAAGATGTTCAGAGTTGATGGAGGATGATGAAGTATAGCTGTGCCACGCCATTCCTTAATGAGTAAATAGCTGGGAGAAACGAACCGTAATCAGTCAATGAATGTTACAATTAAAACGAGCTCAGTCCCTGCTGGCCGCGAGATGGGGGACAGACAGACCTACTGAGCGTAATTACCAGTGATGAGAAGTGTGCCTTCAACAATGCGAGAAAAAAAAAAAAAAAAAAACGTGTCGGCAGTGACCACCATCCATTTCTTGCCCGGTGCTAAGTGCCGAGGAAATGAAGTGTGAGACAAGAACAGAATGCGGGAGGCTAAACGAGCGCGACGCTCGGATAATTCGCGTAGGAGAGAAAAGCGACGAAAGGGCAACGGTGGTAATTAGCGAGTGTCTATTGTATGCGCGGATGCTCTGCGTGGGGATGAGGGGCGGGCAGGGATGGGATCCGGGACAGAGGTGAGAGGTGCCTGGGCCTCTGTGGACTCTGTTTTGACATTTCCTGCGTGAAATTACACCAACAGCGACCTTTTTGAAGTCGCCTCACACACTCTTTTTCAGTAATGCAATTATAATTTGATTTGAGATTTCATGGAATAATTCTTTCACTGTCTGATTTTGTGAGTGCCTGTGTATGTGTGTCTGTGTGTGAGAGAAAGAGAGAGAGAGAGGTGGAGAAAGAGAGAGAGTTGGGATGGGAACATAACTGTGGAATTATCAAATCAAAATATAATTTCATAATAGTTCAGCCCACAGTTATTAAACAAATGCACCTGGATTACTGTTCTCTTCATTTTATGCATCCAAGTATTTCCAAGTATTTCAGTGATTTGCATTTTCAGGAGTTTTTGGTAGAGGTGTGGGGCTAAGATTCTTGTTTCAGAAGTTGAATAATTTATTATCTGCAGACTTACAGACGTGCTACACCAGGTGCGCAATTGAAGCGCTCCGTTCCACTCCAACATAATTTTGGAAGACATAATTTTTCGAAAGCAGGCCTATATGCACAGCTATCACATCTCGTGTGGCCAGGTCCATTGATTATAGTGGAAGCTAACTGTTGCAGCATGCTTCACAAATGGAACGCTTCAGTTATGTGCCTGGTGTACCCTGCCTGTTATACTTTGGAATTCTATATGACATTGTGCATCTGGGTTACTGTTTTGGTTCTTTGATTGGGCAGTCAGGGTACTGGCTGTGCATGTTGAACAGGCCCTTTACAAATCCTGGGCACAACATGCAGCACATTTGCGACTGTAATCAGTACAGACTGTATATCTCTCATCATGCTGTGTAATGTTAAATAGACTTGGTTATTGATCAGCCACTGTAGGAAATCCCTAGAGTACAACAGATCTCAGACTTTAAAGAGTCCAGATTGGTTATAATTTATTCATTCATTTGGCACATTAACTGCATGCAAATTTATGTAACTTTTTAAAATAACAAAAGTGGATGGATTGGTAATATTCTGAGCCTTGATTTCTAATCACAGTTCTTTTTTTTCATTATTGAATTAGCTTTTCTATGAAGGCATAGCCAGATAGATAAAGTAGATGTAGCGTGATAGAGAGGAATACAGGAAAGAAAGAAGGGGGGAGGAAAGACAAGAGCGAAAACGAGTGCCTTCATTTGTTTTGGTGTGCATGTTTGTTGGCAGGCAGAGCGCTTGTGTCCTGTACAGCACTAACTGATTTGCACCCAGCCTCTTGAGAGTGAGAAGAGGAGATAAGGGCCACAGCTTTAAAAAAAAAAAAATCAGCACTGAGTTCTATTGGTGAGCGGCCGCTGCTCAGTTTCACCTGCAGGGATAAGGTTCCCCGCGGGAGGTTACACGAGGTTACAAGCCCCCAGCCTGCGGGTGGTGTGTCCACGTGGAGTGGAGAATTGGGCCAGCTCCGACATCTGCATAAGCTAAATGTGGTAGAAAAACGGAGGATACACAGGGGTGAGCGTGAGCGATGCCAATATACAGGCAAGGCCATGGAAACAAAACTTGTTTTCCCTTTATATAAGAGTTAGTCAATGTATAGATTCCACTATGAAATTCTAAAGGCATCATACATTGTTGGGAACCTCAGATTTATAATGAAAGGCCAGTGTTGGAAATTGGGCTTTAGGTCTTGAGTCTATGTTCAGTACAAACAGTATAATTCATACATTGACAATACATATGCAAGGGTGAATTAATATGCAAAGAATAAAATAGGGAACATTTCTAATTATCCTACTGAATGACCTCTGAAATAACACTGATACTCTACTGTTTACCCCTTGACATTGTAATAACTTAACCTAAGTAAATACTCTTGTTATGAGCAAAGGAAGGCAAAGCTTAAGGTCACTCTAGTCTAATCAATCCTACTGTATGTAGAGGCATGTTGTATTCGGTAACAATCATGTTATTAGTCAACTACATGCATCGATTAATGTCATTGTTTAGCTCATTAATTATTTTGGGATAATGTAAGAGATTTTTTTACCGACCTTTTCCCAATCAGCCACCAAAAGAGTTCACCTCTCCCTTAAATGTGGTTACATGTGCAAAAAAGGTTAGGCTTGATAGCAGTTAGACAATGTGGCAATCTTTTTTGATTATGCCAATTTTTCAGTCTTCATGAACGCTTTCAAGATATGGGAATACTAGAGTCACAGTATTGACTTGTAAAAGAGAAACATCATTAACTTCTGTTCATGGAACCTAGGACACAAACCCACTCTGAGGTTGTCTCACAGCCCTCAAGGACAATCACATAACTGTAATATACCTCTACAAGTGTGAAAGCCATTGAAGAAGAGGGGAAAGTAGAAAAAACAATGTATCAACTTCTGCCATTAGATTTCCCACAAGCCATATTGCAGAAGTCAGTCCATGCTCTCACAAGCTGTTTCTCCAGTGTCAAAATAAAGGCCACTGGTGAGGATCTAGGTCAGAGTGTCTGGAATGATCACACTGCTGTCTTTAAAACTGCAGCGGGCTCAGGGCGATAAAGCAACAGGGGAACTTTGATTTTACGCTCCCAAAATGCGCTCCAAAAGTACAGCTGACTCAAAAGTGGAGCAAAGAATAAAAGAAGCATTTCTCCATCTTTCTCTCCAAAAAACTGGAAAAATACATAATTTTTGATTTTAGTGTATATTTTCAATTCATAAAGTTTGCCCCCGGAAACAAATAATGAAGATGAATCATGAGTCATCAATTATCATTAGTCGTCCAACCAAGGAGGAAGCAGTGAGCTGACAGTTTTAGCACATAATCATGCATCACGGCCAGCCTGGCCTGACAGAATACCAATCAACCTGACATTAACGCTCACGGATGAAAATCACAAATCTGTGGCCTTATTCCACCCCCAACCCCCTCAGCCCTGGCAACGATAGACAGAAGAGTATTCATCATAGAAAGGTGAGCAATATGCTCCCCATTCTGCCATGGTAGGGGACAGTGAGTTGTTTGTCTCTCCTCTCTCACATTCTCTCTCTCTCTCTCTCTCTCTCTCACACACACACACACACACACACACACACACACACACACACACATTTTCTCTCTCTCTCTCTCTCTCTCTCTCAGAAATGCTTGACCAGAAAATATGGCTTGATTAAATTCCTCCCTCATAATGTTCAGGGAGGAAGTATGGAGGGGTATTAAGAAATGACCTTTAGTATAGCAGAAATATATTGCTTGCATCCATCTGCCTCTCTCTGGCATTATCATATGGTTGGTGCACTACACAGTGATAGAGTAAGTGTGCTGTCATCTTGTGTTGTAATGCAGAAGGAACTGAAATGACAATGGTGTCCACAAGATGATCCTTATTTGAACCGATTTCACATAGGCACACATACTCTCACACATAAGACAAATCTTCTGAATAAAAGACCCTGATAGACACAGAGGGTATGAGTCATGCAAACACGTGAGACAAAACCAGATGTTGCGTTGGCTAATACACCCCGAAAGTGCATAGGCATATCAAAATGTGGAGAGAGAGAAACTAATAATGATAATGTGTGAGCCACTGTTTATCGCTGTATATCTCTGAGACTCTGATTTCCTTGTTAAACCGTAAACTGTAGATGCTCTAAAAGAATGGCCACCCACACATGAATATTAGCTTCCTCTGGGTAAGTACAGAGGAGAAATGTAGAAAGCTGTTGTTTACTCTTGCTCTTAATCTCTTTTCATGGAGCTTAAAATAAACCAGGCCAATTGAGATGGAAAGTAATACTCAGACTACAAGTACTATACCTTCCTCTGACCTACTGTATAATGGGCCTAAATGACTGAGAGGTGGGCGGTGACATTACAGAGGGTATTTAGCTATTCATTTATCTATTTGCTTATTTACGGGAACCGGTACATGATAAAAATATTTATATATTCCCTTATGATAACACGTAATGGTATGTTTAGGATATTTTAATGACGATAATGACAGCAAATGATAACATGATAAAATATCAATTTTGGTGCGGATTCTCACAAGTATAAGCTACTATCCTGAGACTGCTCTCTCTGTACAAGAAGTTTTTGAGACACACAGGTTTTTAAGGGCTTGTACCATGCTTGTTTTAGAAATGCTGACCACTGTCCTGTGTTCCCCAGTGATTCTCAGTTCAGTCAACCAAAGCACACAAATCACACCCGTGCTGTTTTCCACAGGGGATACTTCCTGTTAACACAATAAAAGTAACCCCATCTCTTCACTCTTATACACTATAGTGGAAGACGCCACAGCAGAATAGCAGCATCCTGTAAAAGTCATGATGAATATTTACACAGAGCCCCTTGTTGAGTTCCCATTTAAACTGTTGGCTTTAAGACAACAATGCCAACAAACGGTAAAAGGCCAAGGCTGTTATTTTAGATGTGTGGCCCCAGCCCACAAATAAATTACACCATCCATCCCCTCAGGCAGTATACGGAGATCTTTTCTGTAAAATGAAATGGCTGAGATGGATTTGCCATCCCCAAAACAGGATAGACAGAACATATTTATCCAAGCAAAAATAACAGACAAATTCTTGACTCAAAACCACAAGATTGGATGACATGGACATTTTGGAATTAGATATTCAATCTCATATGGTTATTCAAGCCTATAATGTTTGTTATGTGTGAATTGCCCGTATACATACAGTACTACATGTAGTTTCAAGTAACCCATTTCTCATTGGTGTTCACTTCTGTGTGTTCACCCAGGAGGGGCATAATCTGTCTATTGACAGACATTAGATTATCAGTGCATAAATGAAATGTTAAGGCATGTTTTGTGCATCAATAAACACATTAATGCTCCCAATCAATGGCCACAGACAGTCAGGTTTTTTATTGCAGCCGGAGCGCTCGATCGTTAACAAGTTGAGACGATCGCTTCACAGCTTCGTCTCAGATTAAAGCCATGAACTCTTCAACTCCCCTTTACCTCAGAGTCTGTCTTTCCATCAGGCTGACATTAAAAGCAGATCTGATTTAAGGACAATCGATGCTGGATCAGAGATAGCTTTAGAAATGGGAAATCCGTCAATGGTCTTTAAAAAAGAAGAGAAGAAACGGCAGGTGCGTGTGGGGGCACTCCTGGATGTGAGGGCATCCATCATAAATTTGTTTGGTGACAACTCCAGGTAAGATCACAACGTGTGAAAGGTGAAAGGTATTTCCACAGTGTGGAGGGGAGATGAAAGATAGCAAGAAGCATAAATCAGAGTAGCAGAGAAACCACAGAAACTACAGAGAAAAAAAAAGAAATGCAACATTATTGGGATCGCTGTCCATGGCAGCTCAGGTAGGTTTATGGAGCAGAGACAGTTGAAAGAATAAAAGTGCCATCCTCCAAGTCTAACAAGAAGTGTGCTCAGTATTATGACCAGATCCATTGGCCTTGTGAACAAGTCTGGGCACGCTCCACTGGGAATTGTTTCCAGCTGATGTATCCTAATGGGCGTGAATTTCAAGATATTTTTGGAACCACTGAACCAGCTTTTAGGCAATCAGCATTGACCAGTAAGAAATTCCTACAGTACATCCTATTTCACCAGTTCAAGCTGGTAATATTATCCTTTTCCTAATCCCCGCTGGCAGTAAGGACATTTTTAGTAAAGTTATTCTTGATCCAGCTTCAATTCTTTGATGTTTACTAGTCTTGCAACTGACTATTGCTTTGTCTAGCTCTATCACTGCCAGAGTTGAAGTACTACATTTTGAAACAAACACTTCACTGTGGCCTTCGCATTTAGCCACTCCCCCACTGGCCACTTATTGGTTTACCCTAAACAGTGTGGGAAAATCTCAATGTGAATAGAGCTTCCAGACTGCAATATCAGCGAGCTAAGAAGAACAAGAGTTGGGTGGAACAAGGCTAACTCAAACAAAACTGATAAAAGGTACAGTAATAGGCATAGCTAATATATTCATAGGGGGGTTGAGTTTAGATGTCCAACATCACTGTTCAAATACCTAGAAATCTTTCTCAGTAGCTATTAAATGACACGTTGCCACTGTTATCACCATCATCACCATGTCTCCTCCCCTCATATGGACAGAACCAATTTGGTGAATTCCTTAACCACATTTTTCCAGGAACAACAGCGTGTCTCCTGCAACCGTGTGTCAGAATGATGGAGACAGAGAACAGTGTGATATCTTCACAGGTGGTTGAACACTCTCCCCTGGCAGGTATTTGCTTTCACAGTTTGATATCACTGATGGATGCTGAGTGTGTCAGTATGTATGTGTGTTTGCATGTGTGTGTATGTGTGTGTTTGTATGTGTGTTTGTGTGTGTGTATGTGTGTGTGTGTATGTGTGTGTGTCTGTATGTGTGTATGTGTATGTGTGTGTGTGTATGTGTGTGTGTGTGTATGTGTGTGTGTGTGTGTGTTTGTGCGTGTGTACGTGTGTGTGTATTAGTGTTAGTGTGCGTGTCTGTGTGATTGTGTGTCTCTGTGTGTGATTGTGTGTCTGTGTGATTGTGTGTCTGTGTGATTATGTGTCTGTGTGATTGTGTGTCTCTGTGTGTGATTGTGTGTGGTGTGTGGTGCCTTCCCCTTGCCTGACACTGACACTCTCTCCAACAGACTCCACACAGCCTCGACAGAACGAGAGACAGGGAGATGCTTACCGCCACTGCCAAAACCCATTTCTGTTGACACCACCACACCAGCTCCTCTAGGCACTGACAGACAGCACAAGTGACATGGGTTTAAACCACTGACCACTGAGTGTCAATTACTCCGTGAAGATGATTTAGGTGTGGACACGAGTCTCTCACATTACCAAACAGGATCGTTCACTGTTTAAAGTGCCATTACACGTCTTTAATTGTATGAGTAAACAACTCCGGCCTTCAATTCACAAATACGCTAAGCATATTCATTGTTTTGGCTGAGTTAAGTGAAAATAACGAGCAATAACACAGCCACAAATGGCAACAGTCTGCCTCTTCCTCTGTTGTCCGTGTTAAGGGAAAGCGTTGCTCATGTAGCCTGAAGGCATGGAAGCCACAGCTTAAGCAGCGATGCTTAAATGATGTTGGCTATGGTGTCTAATGGCTCTGCTGGCAAAGCTGATTGGCAGTGGAAGGTGTGGGTCCCATGCCTAATCAAGCGTATGGATCAGTATTGAGCCAACTCTGTGTGTGTGTGTGTGTGTTTGCACGGGTTGGGGGCTAGGTGATTAGAGCTGATTGGTGTTGTTAGAACTGATAGTGGGGGTCCGTGTGTGTGTGTGTGTGTGTGCATGCGTGTGTGCATGTGTGTGTGTTTGTGTGTGTGTGTGTGGATGTATGTGTGTGTGTGTGTGTGTGTGTGGATGTATGTGTGTGTGTGTGTGTGTGTGTGTGTGGATGTATGTGTGTGTGTGTGTGTGTGTGTGTGGATGTATGTGTATGTGTGTGTGTGTGTGTGTGTGGATGTATGTGTGTGTGTGTGTGTGTGTGTGTGGATGTATGTGTGTGTGTAAGAATGTGTTTCCAGCTCTGAGCTTTGAGAAATGCTCCTTGCGAGTGTGCTTCTGTTTGAAACCGTTTCTGTGTAAGCGGCGCACTAATGACTTCCATCCATCCTGCTTGAGCTGTGCCTGCGTCACTAACACCGTGATGCCTCACCATCACACCGGTTGGAGTGTGTGTCTGTGTACAGTATGTGTGTGTGTGTGTGTTGGGGGGGGGGGGGGGTGAAGAGGTTCAAATATCGAGCAGCCCCTAAAACAGAATGACCAACACCACCAGTTAATGTATACAGCAATTCTGGCAGGCTCGCAGACAGGCAGAACAAAACACAGGTCACCGCCACTCTCCTTGCATCCATAAATATTGCCTCTCTGGCATGCTGTAGTGAGTATAGGGTGTGTTTCTCCAATTGATTTTATTGACTGGATGATGGATGCTGCTTGAGGTGAATCTACTCCTTGGTCAGTGTGGTAAAGCGAGATGATCATTGCCACATCTCAGACTATGATCCCAATATTACTACTACCATTACTATTACTACTAGCACTGTTACTGGTACTACTCTTTTGGTGATATTAACAATATCAATAATATCAACAAGAAAAAGAGAACATATTATGATCTCATGGATATCATTATCAAACACAATATATTCTGAAAATGTGTCCTCAACCTGACCTATGCTTTAATGATGTCTAAGAGTGAACATTTGAGTCATAAACTAGAAATGTTATTACTGCTGAAATAACCATATTACGGGATTTTCATTATTATTATTATTCATTATGGTCTTTATGACATGTCATCTTTTTCCTTTTACATTCATTTATTTGATTTTAACATCCTAATTTCTTTTTTTTTTAAAAACCTTTTGGAAATTCCGTTTTCTGAAGGTCAAATACCAAGGGATTTATTCTTATAATGAAATGTATTCTAAATTCAATATCCAACATATATATCTATATGATAGGCAGATGTAGGACATGCACACTTCAACTCATCTTTTTACATTTTCTGGTGAAAAATTTTACATAATAATAATTTAATAATTTCTGTCTGAACGGACCCTCTCATCTTCCCTGGCAGATAAAACTGTGGTCCCAAGGTGCATATGAGGCTTCTGAGCGTATACTCTAAAACAGACCACTACAATTTGACACACTAACTATCCAAGCTCTCTAATCTGCTCTGGCGATGCAGATTCATTTGACACAATCAGGAACCTTTATCAACACGCAGAGTGATCAGAGGAGGCCAGAATTCATCAGTGGAACTCTGGGGAGAGTGGGGAATGAAGATGGATGAAGACGAATTCTTCCCGTCGTTGGAAGCGGTGGGGGAATGTTTGGGAGCCGTTGAGTTCTCCATCAAACGGACGGCTTGTGCACGACTGCAAAAGTTGTCCATGATGTGGGAAACACATTCACTCTCTCAGTCCCATCCCCTCACTGTCTTTCTGTTTTTCTGTCTTTTCCTCTACATTTATACTCTCCCTCTATGCTGTCTTTCTCTGTCTTCTCTCCCGTTTTCCCTTTTCTCTATCCTCTTTCGCTACTCTGCTCTCTCTCTACTGTATTTCTCTTGTTTTTGTCTCTTTGCTCTCTCTTTTCTCTCCTTCTCCTTCTCTCTTTCTCCTCTCTGTCCTCTGTTGACACTGGTGTGCTTTGTGACACTGCTGTAATGTCACCGTGAGCGTGCTCTCTCTCTTCCTCTCTTTCTCTCTCCCTCCCCAGCTCTGTATCTCTCTCTCTTTCCCTCTTCTCCTCTCTCCTTCTCTGAGCCAGGGGTTGATGAACTGAGAAAGAACAGCATTTATGAAAGGCATTCTCATTCATTCCTCCACTTCGCAGAGCAACTGCCACCCTCCCACACCACCCCACTGAATGATGGGTCTTTTTGTTGTAGTATTGTATTTTTTGCCCTTTTCCAAGAAAGATATGTAGCAGTTCCCAGCATGGGGAAAGATATCACGGTAATCATGCTTTTACTGACTAAATGCATGCCAGAACTTAAAATGGTATGTCTGAGAGGTTTGCCGGGGTCATTTTACAGCCCAGTTTCTCCATTTATAAACATTTTTGTATGCCTATTTGTGATGATGTACATGGTTGTTCCTTTTAAAGTATTCAGTAAAGACAGATTATAACTTCAGTTATTAGCATATTTGTGTATGTGTGTGTGTGTGTATGATAATGTATGTGTGGTGTGTGTGTGTGTGTTTTTGATTCCCAAGTAGCCTAAAGGGAACTATTTATTTTTAATGCCCCGTGGAGAGTACAAAAGGGATGCACCAGATTCTTTCCCTTTTTGTGCTAATCTATAAATTAGCCTCCTAAGGATTTATAAATTAATTAAGCCCACTGCTCACTTCAGCTGACTTGGCTCAAAACATCATATGAAAACGTCCACTGCATTCCAGCCAGTCAGCAGAAAGCACACTCGGACCGGCTTTTGTGCTCAGCTTTGCGAGATGAGCCCACTTGCGTGGGTGAGCAGCATTGGGGACATTTTGTGCATGAGGTCCACCCCCCCCCCCCAACACCCCTTATCTCTTCCTTCTCTCTCCTGGTGTCTTTCATTCCTTTAAGGCTCAAAACAGACACTGTTATGGAGTGAAATACTATCAAAAGACTAAATCCTTTTAAGATATTTTTGTTTAAAAAGGGCTAACAGCCACTGACTGATCCTACCATGTAGCTTTGGGAATTCACATTCTGAGACAAACTCAGGGCCCCCATTTTTCGATACTTTTCGATACACCCCCCCCACACACACACTTTTCAACTGTGAGCCTCTGTACGCTGCTGTACACTTGCATTAAGGATTAAATAAAACCTAATTTGGGGAATGCTGCAGGGAGCTAATTTTATTCAGGGTCAATAATCCCCATGATAGAAAATTCAGTTATGCTAATCTACAAAAATGCTGTATGATCTGAGATCCGGTATTGCCTGCTTGGCAGTGGTTGTCCTCCCTGCCTACGCACCGTCAGATTTTTAACTCAGTGTTGGAAATATAGTCAATTCTCCCCCTGCTGCAATTGAGCTGTTATCTTCAGCAGAGGAAAATCGCATTGTGATTGCATCTGTATTGATCTCTGTATATATCTGATCAGACATTAATGGCATGGGCAAAATGAGGGGAAGTCAAGCCTCTGGAGATTCCCTCTTGAATTGATGTTTTGAGTTTGGCTCTGCTCCTTGACAGCGCTTTTCTGTCAATGCTTGGATCGAGCTGATGTCTGCTTCTTCCCCCCTCAGTCAAACTTGTAAATTGGCTATGAACAAAAGAGTTTTTGCCCCATTCTTGGCTACTTAAGTGGCTTAGAATATTTTCATGATCAATGTGAAATACACAAGTGCCCTTGGTAAAAAATATCACAGTGAAGGTATTCCATCCCCATAGACTTACAAGGTTCTATTTACCTTCTGTTGTTCTGAGATATTGAGCTTCATAGTCTTAAGAATTCCACAGAGTTATACCGATAAGCGGAACAAACCTCTTTAGATATAATGTCCAAAAATGCATGCAACGACAAGAAACACCTTTCCTCACCTTCTCAAGGTGTCACAGAATAAGAATAATGTCAATAACTCAATTTTGACAAAAATGTCAGATAGAACCTTATTATTCTAAGGAGACAATTCCTCTTTTTGGCATTTCTGACAGCTGTGTCACTGCACCTACATTGGCTCTCAGTTCAATTCTTATAGACTTTGTCAGTGTGCCTCAAGTGCAGCAGAGTATGCAGTACCTCCCATTTACCTGTCCCTCCCTGATCTGCGTGTCAGTTATTCATTTCATAATGGCCTTACATGGTGTCCTGATTAGTGAGCATTGATCATGACTGTAGAATGTAGCCGACATAATTACCTCACAGATGAAATGCTAGTAATTAAAAAAAAAAAATGGCACATTCACATGATACTGACCACTTGTGAGAAGTGGGCCACCGATCACGTCTTCTGATGGCAGCGGTTAAGGACCCACTCAACACACTGCAGCACCCCTGAAATTCTTACTTCCCTTTTTAGCTTTGACTCCACCAATTACCTTCTAAGCATTACTGCAATTGCTAAGCATTACTGCAAATCTGTGTTGCCTTGTGCCAGCCCTCCAGGAAGCATCCAAAATGTTAAAAGTTCCCCTAATTACCATCAAACTGACTTTTGTAATTTCCGAAAATCAAACATGTGCGCCAACTCAGGCATCAGAAAGACAATCTTTTTGTTGTGCCGTGGAGAAATATGTTTTGATTGGCAGCCTTTCATATCCTAATTTGTCACAATTCATTTCACCGCCCTAGGATCCTTCATAATCACTAATCATATCAGGCTGCACCACCTCGCAACCTGATGTGATGTTGAGACTCAAGTTAACAAATGTACCTCACCACACCTAACTCGTCGCCTGCTGAGTGACAGCTCTCTGGATTTTAATAGTAAACAATGACTGCTATGCCACAGTAGCGGCAGGCAGAAATTGCCTGTGTATTGAATTACTGCCAGCAATTTAGCTTGTCATTTTACCACCCCCTCTCACTGATTACGATAGGCGGGTGGTGTTCTCCGTTAGCGGTAGCATCCAGACGTGTCATCTGTTTTTGCCAAAGGATTAGATGGCGGCGTGAGTTAAAGTGGCGGGTCATTTATTTCAGGAGAGATGACCCGTCATGGAGCGTAGAGCAGCATGTCGTGGCCCTACTGTTAATGTCAAATGCTTGCATATTTGACAGAGAGCCTTGTGAACTCAAGCACTGCAGTCAGCATGCTGCATGTGTGAGCAATGGCTGCTCATTTTTATTTATTTACTTAGGAAATTGAAATAATGAACCCTGCAAGCTGATATTTGCAGAATTACTGGTGCAGATGTTGTTGTGGTGCACACTGTGTTGGATCTACATATGAGAAATGTCATTAAAGACTATCCACCAGGAAGTATCTCATTCCAAAAAGTGAGCAAGTGATCATAGTGCAAAAGTGTGTGTAAGTACTGGACAGACAGTACCATCAGCATTAGTACTTGCTTACCGGTCCAGTGTGGTAAAGGATTCAGTGGTGCAGCCCCCCCAGCAGCTAATGCAGCCAGGCAGCACACTCTGGGGGCATGTAGGCCCTACTGTACATGGGAGCTCATGTCACGGTCACGGACATACTGTAGCTATATCTTTTCCAGGAACATGACCCAACACATAGGCTTTGAAATGATACTAACTCATGGACTTGTTATAAAGACAGTTATCATAAAAAAACTTCAACAACAAGGAAGACATGATAACAGTTTATCCCGAAGTAGGGGAAAAACAGAGATGGCCCTTCTAAAGAAGACAAGGAAAGGAGAAGAGCGATTGAAAGAGTGAGCTAGACAACAGATTCTGATGAATGCTCTACAAATAATAACAAATTCATTACTGTGGCCTTTTAAGAGGTGTTAAAAATTGTTTGGTACTGTGATGTTCAGCTATTAGGGGAATACACCTTCAAGGACACGGGGAGTTGTGGGATAGTAAACAGAGCCACGGGCGGGAAGCAGGACGGATTATTGATGATTATTGATACGTGCACGTTATGCATGGAGCCAAATAAACATGCCGGAGTTATATGGCTAACACAGAAACGTTGTTCTCATCTGTGAGAGTGAAAGTAGACTACTGGTATTACAGGTACATGTGCACTTTCACCTGTAACAAATCTCACTCCACGCTGAACTAAAAAGTTGTCAGCCATGTTGATATCCAGAGGAAAGGTAAACAATAGGAAATGATGAAGGTAGTAGTAGTGACACAAATTTAAAACTACTTTCACCCCTGATTTGAACCTAATGCCTGAAAGACGTTTAAAAGTCCTCATGAATAAAAATAGCTCCATTAAGTTATAATGTGCTGTTCAAATCATCTATGGTAAGATATTTGTTTTTGAGACTAGCAGCAATGACTAAGATCATTCTGGACACGACCGTTTATCTTCATATCACTCCACAGACATCCTAATAGGCCCAGTCCACTTTCCGTTTCTTTAATGAATGCAAACTTCCTGTTTTCCGGTCTTAGACGGGCACTGAGTGAGATCACTTTTGAAAAAGTTTTGTGCTGGCAAACTTTCAGCAGGCTAATCCTTTGCTTTATCTTATATTCATTGATTTACTGTGGCATGCAAGCAGATGAGATTATCACTTATTTATGAGTCCTCTATTCACAGACATTTCTCCAAACGCATTCAGACTTACAAGGCTTTATCATGCTTTCGGGTGGTTCTCTCTCGTTTCCTTTCAGACTCAAATAAATAAAATGAAATAAAAAAAATAGTTTTATGCACAGTAGATACTGTACATGAACAGTCCAATATCCCTTTTATATGTGACATGTGAAACCAACCATGTATTATAATGCTCAGAAAATTACATTTATTTTCTAGTTTCAAACAAACAAAGAAATCATGTTTAAATTCTAAATTACCAAAATGCTCATGAGCATGTAATCTCAAAGAAAATCACCTTTCCTACTCACCGGTGAGGATTACCTTTAACTTACTGAAACGGGACACTTAGCCCCAAATAATTTCCCATTGCAACCAAAACAGATAGAATAACTTCAACAAATAGCATTATCAGCCCTCTCACAAAACAAAGCTATAACAATTCATTGTAATTAAACAAAATGCAGAGCTTACTAGTAAGCCTTTTCACACTCATACCTTAATGCCTTAACCAGATGCGGGCGGGAGCGGGACTAAAAATGACACTTTAATGCGGGAGCAGGACAGAATATTGCGGGAGAGGGCGGGCGCGGGACTGAAAAATCAGTCCAGCGCAGACCTCTACTGGAAACATTTCAAAGCAGCCACTGAAACGAACGTCATGTCTACTATTTCGTGAAAATAAAATAACAAGTGCAAACAAGTGTCTCCGACTGACTTACACTGATACTTGAAACTAAGGTTATTAAACTGTTATTAACTTTTATTCACTTATCCTCGTTGGAGCGCTGACTAGCGTGGACTCCTCCAGGTAGCCGCCATCTTCTCTCCCAACACCATCATCTCTCTCTGTTAATCTCCTCTCTCTCCGCACTCCCTATTGGACGGCGCACCACTCTCAAAGGGCACTGATTGGCTGGCCATAAAGCCCAGTCCTGCAATGTCTATTAGAGGTGATAGTAGAGGGGTTTCACACCAGTGTAAGCATAGTTCATTTAAAAATCTTAAAAGTTACACATTTTTAGGTGTACCGCTACATATATTTTCTGTTCCAGTCATTATACATAACATGCCAGTGAACCCTAACTCTATGCTGTCTTGCCTAGACTATTCAATCGATCTCCTATACTGAACATTCTTTTTCAATGTAGTTTTCTTTTGAGGGCAGATTTTAATCAAACATGATGCCTGTATTTATGCCAGTGTCTATTTAGTGTTTACATCACTCTAGACATTTGCAGGGATTTTTTTGCAGGGAGTTTTCGCAGTTGGAAAGTGGACATGAATACCAATGAAGGGCACATCCTGGTCTTAGTGTTAACCTTTTTGCGCCGGAGGTTGTTGTCAGGTGTCATGTAAACATGTGATATCTTAGATTCGCACCGCTGATAATGGCTATATTTGTACAGTGCACCCTTATGCCTCTGGGTTTGAATCAAAATAGCTGTTCCCTCACTACTTAGTATTTTACAGCAGTTGCTGTTTTCATGTTTCAAAAATTCTATTCATTGTCCATAGATAAAAGGAAACCTTATACAACCCTCTTTAAAAATAGGCCACGAATGTTGAACCCAGAAGACAAAGCCCTATAGAGTGGGCTCTGGTATGATGTGAATATTAATTAACACTTTCTAATTTGATTCTGTAACCTTTCCCTTCCATCATATTGGAGGCCCACAAAGCAAATAAGAATTGAGCTGCCTGTCATGTACAGAATTATGAGTTTGACTAAATGTCACCCCTCATAGTGACTGTAGTTTAAATGCCGATCTTAATTGTGTGTGTCTGTGTGTGTGTATATGTGTGTGCATATGTGTGTGTGTGTGTGTGTGTGTGTGCATGTGTGCATGATATGTTTGTGTCTGTGTGTTTATGGTGGTGGTGGGTGGGAGGTTCAGAAGTTATGGCTGGCGATTGCTGAGAGGAGTGGATACCCAGGAGCCACCAAAGGGTGGCCATTCCAGTCATGGAGGGAAAAAAATGTAAGTGGGACGTGTTGTGAAATGTCACCATAGCCATTCCTTTACTGCCTTTTCTGTTTTTTGTCTTTTGTTGAAATTGAGTTCTTTGTCACCGCAGAGATGGAGAGAAGACAAAGGCTGACAGACCCTTTATTGACCATGTGGCATTTGAACTGTTAGTGGAGTCCCAGACATATCTCACCGACTTGTTCATAAACATGCACAGCCAGTCATTTTAAAGCAAGCCAGAGAGAGGGACATAAGATGACAGAGAGAGAGAGAGAGAGAGAGAGAGAGAGAGAGGGACAGATAGATAGAGAGAGAGAGAGCTGATATTACTTCCCATTTTTGTCATTAGTCTGTCTGAATCTTGTTTTGAACACGCCCTGTCTCCAGTTGTACTCCCTCTAAATCTGTCACATAATGTGATGTCATCAGTTCACAGCCGCACTTAAAGACTGAAAACAGATACAAATTGCATTAAGTCCTAAAGCTGGTAGTAATTAATGTACAAGCATGTCAAGTGATGACTCCTGTGATATTGACTAATCCTACATGCATATGTTCTGTCATTTCAAATATCTACTGTATGGAGTCAAAATAATATCCCCTTTAGAATAAAGCAATGCATGCTACAGAGAGTATGAGAGCCCTACAGCATCACGGTTGCAGTGTAGCTTCTGCCTACATTTCAGATGCTTGTTCTTTTTCCTCAGCTTCTAATAGGAATAAAAGAAACAACAGCATTGTTGTCTTTTTTATCTATCCCATTGTTTATATATAGAATACATGGAATTTGAGGTGGAATTATTATGGTTGATGGACGTGGTTAGTCATGATTCACATGCAAGCACAAGCATGTCCTTTTTATGTTTATGAATGGGTTCCGCACTTGCTTTGATTCTTTCATCCAACATAGCAATCTAGCAATTTCAGTTATATTTATCTCACAGAATGGATTTCATGTGATGACAAAATTATGTTAAAATGATTGACAGTATTATCCCACAAAGGATGCAGACATAAATTGCTCTCCATATGTGAAAAAAACATGTGTTCTTCTGATCATGCTGTTACATAGATTTGCTGATGGCTGATTACAAAAAATGTAAATATTTATTTCAAGTCACATACATTCCTATTTTCGAGGAGGCAACCACATGGATAGTGAAAGTAGCCAGACATATCTTCAGTTTCCATCCCTTTCCAGCTAGCTAGTCTGAGTATGACTGATGAAAAAGACTGAATGTGGGTGACAGAAAACCCTAAAATATGACTAGCAGTAGTGTTTTCTTGTTTTGTGAGTAAAATGACACAAAGTCCTTTTAGGCAAGTTCTGTATATGTATTATAAAAATAAATGATACTTACTTACTGACTGACTTACTTATCGGGCATCTAAATATATAAATATATTTTGGGAAGAACTGCGCATGTGCAATGCTTCACAACACCAACCTCGCTCCAATGGCGAGATCACAACACATGATTGGTACAATGTACTCACACAACACATCACATGATTGGCACGATGTATTCACATGTCGAATTTTGGCCGTGGAAGGGTCGGGATATGTGTAGACAACTGGCATATTGGCGTTACAAACTAACCCCAGTGCTGTGTTTCCTAATTACAAAGTCTCTGGTAAACATTTCAGTAAAATATGCTGCATAAAGAAGTGAAGTGTCAATGAGCAGCCAGTTAAACTAATGAATTAATTGTAGAGTGATCACCTTAGTTAATCATACATTTAATCACTGTTATTAAGTCAGTCCTCGTTTTTGGATGTGTTTGTTTCATATCATGCTGTATAATCAGTTGTAATGTTAGTTTTTCATTCGTTTTTCACTCAACATCAATTTGTGTCTTCATAGCTGTTTTCTTTTGCTTTGTTTGTTGATCATTTTTGTAATCCCATTTCTTCTCCAACTTGCTTGTTATGGGGTTGCTTTGTGAAGTAGTATGGCTCAGCTGATGGGGATCCTATAGGCTAGGTTGCTTTGAGAGAGGACATTTAAGAGCTTTTATCTATTAACAGTGACTGAATCTAAGAATGTGGTGACCTTTAGACATACAATAATTTTTCCCTCGTCACTGAAAAAGCCCAAGCCTTAAAATGAAGTAGGGCCTACCAAACCTGCACAAACAAAAAGTCAGCTGGACTGAGTCACCAGCTACCATTCCATTGCAGAGAGTTGGTGTCACTGATATTACATCACCATCTAGGCTGGTTGAAAACAGGCTACAGGCCAATTTTATGCAAATACTAGAATGTGACATGGCAACTGTGAAGTTTGTTACTCGTCTAACTGAGATGGTGTAATAATAAATCAAAGAGACTTTGTTAAGCATGACCATCACTTTATCAAACCAATACCAAAGTCCTTTTAGGCAAGTCCCTCCACTCGGCGGCCATTTGACAACGCTTTTTGGGCACTCGTCGGGCATCCATTTCAGTAGAAATGCGCGTGTGCAAGGCTTCACAACACCAATCTTGCTCCAGCGGCGAGATCATGAACACATGATTGGCACAATGTCTTCACAACACACCATATGATTGGCTCAATGTATTCACATCACACCACATGATTGGCTCAATGTATACACATGTCGACGTTTTGCCGAGGAAGGGGTGGGATATGTGTAGACAACGGCCATATTGGCGTGACAAACTAGCCCCATGCATTTCTATGGAGTATTTTTTGAGTGCTGTGTCTCCACATTAGAAAGTCTCTGCCAATACTGAACTTTGTATCTCTTGTTATACAGGTAACATTCCCAGGCCCACACTATGGAGGACGCCACCTATAGGTAAGGAGTATTACACACAATTACCATACATCACATCTCCCTCCTTAAGACAGTCCTAACAGTCTAACCAGCTAAAACTACTGTTATTTAACATGCAACTCAAAATATTGCAGCTTAGCCATTTACCAAACATTCATTCTTCTTTGTCTATCCTTACAAACAAAGAGCTACTTTAACCCTGTTTTTTTTTTTTTTTAGTCCATCACTAACCTAAAACAGTGTTTTGTGTTAACACAACAAATTACATACTTTTTTTTTTTTTACAAACATCGTACATACAGTTCAAGGAGAATAACGCAATGGTGGTTTAATCAGCCTGCCTGCTTGTGACCTATCAACCTCTTCTTCCTGGCTCATGGTTGGTGTTGCAGGTATTTTCACAGGTGATGATGCAGGTGACTGAACTGAAGTGTCGTTCTCTGCAGGTTTGCTGTTCTCTGAAGGAATGTCCTCCAGATGTTGTGAGCGTGGTGGTGGAAAAGTAATTTCACTGGTTTTCAGCAAGTGTCGTCTTGATCACATAGGATCTGGGTTTTTCATGCTTTCTCAACACAATTGCTGGTTGCCAGTTATCTTTGACTCTTACTCTCACCTTGTCTCTTTCTCCAAGAAGTGGTAGCTGTTTTGCTCCTTGATCAAAGTAACTTTTCTGTTTCAGCTGCCTTCACGTGATGCTCTTATGTACGTTCTTGTGTACTTGTGGTTTCAGCAGCTGTGCAGATACTGGAAGCTTTGTTTTCAGCCTGTTTTCTTCCAAAAGTGGCTCTGAATGTTATTTTGAGGAAGGCACGGCTTAGTGTGTCTGCTATGAACAGTTCTTTACCAGGTTTGTAGCTGACCTGTAGTTCATAAGGCTGTAGTCTCATGAGCATTCGCTGGAGTCTGGGAGGAGCTTTCTGTAGAGACTTTTTGAACACCGTCTCAAGAGGCTTATGGTCTGATTCCACATGTACTGTCTTACCATAGATGTACTGGTTAAATTTCTCACAGCCATAGACAATCGCTAAAAGCTCTTTTTCAATTTGAGCATATCTTTTCTGACACTCAGTAAGAGACCTTGAACCAAAAGCCACAGGCTGTCCATCTTGCAGTAACACTGCTCCTAAGCCTAGAGCTTGCATCTACTGACATTGTCACCTCTTTGTTGACATCAAAGTACTTTAAAAAAGCCCTATGCAGGTCTGGTCGTTCCTTCGCTGTTTCTGGGTTTTCGCCTGATTTGGGCTCGCATTTTTCACGAAATAGCTCCCCCTGCAGCTTCGGTAGCAAGTGACTGCTACGCTAAACCCCTAACTAGCTAGCGAGCTAGCCATCAAGAAACCAAGCTAAACACATACAGGGCTCACAATAAAACGGTCGAGCAAACACATTGTTCGAGAGACTATCAAACCACATTACAAAAACAAAGTTCACCCAAGGGTAGGCTACTTACAATTTCAACAGCAACAAAGCCAAGTCGGAGTCCGTTTTGCAGTCTTCTTAGAAACTACAATCTGACTCAAGGCCGTAGTCATGAAGTCAACATTGGGGGGGACCAAATCTGTGGTGGGGTCTGAGGGACCCCCAAACAGAAGGCCCCCCCCCTCCCCCGGTGAGTTTTGTGAAAAGAGAAGGGTGGAGAAGAAGCAACTTCACTGGTCCATCCCTGGACCCGTGACTCCATTTGTGTTCAAAATGTATACTTTAAAAGAAATTACAAACTTGAGTATCTTTTGATAACCTCTATATTACACAGAATGTGGTTCTTTGACTTATTACTTACACCTGAAGATTTTTCTAAACTAAGGCTAAAGACTCATAGGTTTGGAGCCTAATAAGATTTTGTCTTTTAATTTAGATTTTATTATGCTGGCGGCTAATCACACAATTTTAACGTAGTTTGAAAGGGACAGGATTCAGGAATAGGCTACTAAGACAGGCCCCTCTTCTGTCTGACTCACCTCATGTTACCCCTGTATGCATTATAGACTGGCTTCTGACAGAAATGACGTTTTGTGCCAACATGTAGAAACACTAGGCCTACTACAGCCTTTAATTGGTGAATGGAGGTGCAAATTCCTTTCTTTGGTTATTGTCCGCGATTCACATTAACTACTAGGCCACATTTGATCACGTTTTGCCTGCATGGATGCGCGATTGAGTGCGCATCTAAATAATATGCAAGATGCAACAATCATTTCTAAGAGGCCTATACACGGTAATTTCTGGCATTACTACTAGCACATGAATGCATTAAAGACGTAAAAGAAATGACACAGGCTTGCACAAATTCATCATTTAAAATAAAACATTTCACTTTCGCTATCATTGTGAGAATAGGCTACAATATGGAAAATGTTTGTCCCTTTCAGTCTGATCGGCTCCAAACATGTATGGGATTTCCTTAGCCTGTGCTACACCTTTCCAAGAAGTTTTGTGAAAATTGTTCCGGTAGCTTTTGCGATATTGTTGACAGCCCTACCTCACCGCAGTAGGGTGCAGTAAATGGAAGCTTTTGATAGCGCACGCCACTAACGAAAAACGGAAAATCACCAGGACAAACCACTCAGGGGTGTAGGCTACTCTGGAACCATAGGTCACTAATTTGTGCGTTATTTACGTTTGATTACATTTCAGGTACGTGTTGGTTTCCTGTATGCCTAGTATAGCGCTTTATTCTTTCTTTATTTTTCTATGTCCGAATATTGGGGGGGACATTTTGGTCATATTTGAATATTGGGGGGGACACGTCCCCCTCAATGTCTATGGTGACTACGGCCCTGATCTGACTACATTTTTGAGATGCGATTGGATACTTCCGCTGAGTCACATCCGGATTTGTTCGGGACGGGACCAGAAAGTTGCATATATTCGGTTTTTCCGCGGAGAAGCACTAGGGGGAGACAAAGCACCCACCAACCGACCCAAAAAGTGTTGTAGAACCATCAGAACGACTCTCAACCTGCATAATTAAGGTAATTTTTGCTAAAATTGTTGCATAGGGCTTCTTTAACACCGGAGCATTGCTCACTAGTGCCTTGAGTCTTGTGAAGCTGTTTTGTTACTCTGACTCCTAGTGCCATGCTACATCGCCTTCTAGAAGTTTCCTTAAAGGTGAACTCACGTCTGACAAATTTGGGATGAATTTCGCCAGATAGAAGGATACATGGCTTTTAAGACCCCATATGGAAATGCCTATTATTTAATGAGGTTTTATCACTGAAAACGATTATTTCTGAAAACTTCGGCCAAAGTTGAGATGTGGGAAAACTCGTGGTTTCACTTTCATTGTTTGAAATCTCTGATTGACCACCTGTTCGAGGGATTTGCGACAGTCTTTCCCAGCTGTTTAACATGTTTGTAGCATATCAGTGTTCAACAGAATTATTTTTAAAAACGGAGGGGATATAGGCTATCAGTTTTTTCCTAATAGCCTACCCTACTACGTATCTCTTGGATTTCGCTAATGAGTGTTGTAGGCTAGGAGTTATTGATGGCACTAACTTTTACAAAAGACCAGAAAACAATGTTAAGGCATTTGTGGAGAAGAAGGATGGTTTGTGTGTTTTCTTCCTACACCTCACGGTAAGCTATTTCGTTGCTCTAATTGGTTAGGTCTATCCAGTTGAGTGCAGAGGCATTCCCCCCCTGTATCGGTTGAAACACGCCCCATAATTTTGTCCCAATGGAGCAGTATCAGACTCATATTTTGACTAGAACTGAGTATGACTACGTCAGGCTAACTGTTACCATGCTGTTCACCCAATCTGTAGGCTCAGTTTGCTTCGCAATGACTTCAAGACCTTCCATTCTATTTAGTTCATATTTAACCCTGTGTTTCAGTGCTACAGGTACTTTCCGTGGTGAATGACTGGAGACACGTCTTGGTTGAGCTGGATACAATGTAGTCCCGGCACACATCCTAGGCCAGTGAATAGATCTTTGTATTCACTCAGTACTGTATGTCATCTTCATTTTCAACTTGATGAGTCCTAGTTTTGAGCATGCATCTCTACCTGAAATTGCTGGTGAGTTTTGTAGCAGGCAGCTCACTGCGCCGGGATTAGTGTGTGCTTCACCTCACTGTGTGTTCACTGTGTGCTGTTTGTGTTTCACCAATTCACCGATTGGGTTAAATGCAGAGACCAAATTTCCCTCACGGGATCAAAAACGTATACTTATACATTTTAGCGTTGTCTTACCCTTTGGTTCTATCTTGTGGCCAGAATATGTAACATTGCACTCTGCCCCTGTGTCTAGTTTCAATGTAAGTAAGCAGTTATTTATTTTCAGTGCTTGTGTCCATTTCTGACTATCATTTCTCGTCTGACTTTGGGCTTCATTTTTGTTATTTTATTCAAGAATACTTCTGACTCCTCGTGCAGAGCTTTCATGTGGCTTTGTGTAACTTTGTTAGCTCGACATATATTCATAGCCTTTTCTAGATCCAAATCCGTTTCTCTTAGAAGTCTAGCTCTCACAGTGTCGTTGGTAATGCCACACACAATGCGGTCTTTAATCAATTCGTCAGTCAAAGTTCCAAATTCTTAAAAACCGAATCCTTAGGCTTGCTTTTTAATTCGGTCACATATGCGTCAATGGTTTCGTTTGGTCCCTGTGCTCTCGTGAAAAATACATGTCTCAGATACGTGATGTTTTTTCGGGGCTCACAGTATCGTTTGAACTTTTCTTTGAGGTCATCCAAGTATACTTCACCCTCAAAGTCCATGGTATTAAATACCTTTATAGCTTCATATCCAGCCACGTGTAGAAATGTTGCACATTGCACTTTCTCGTTCTTCTCCGCCAAACCAGATGCTATGAAATACAAGTAGAACTTTTGAACCCATGTTCGCCAGTTTTCTGCGAGATTTCCGCTCAAACTGTTAGGAGGCTTCAGTTGCTCCATTGTTCACTTCTGACACCATGTGAAGTTTGTTACTCGTCTAACTGAGATGTTGTAATAATAAATCATGGAGACTTTGTTACAGTTTTTCTCAGTCGCTTTGGTGCTATTCTCACATCACTATTAACATTTGCACAGCAGTTAGTGCATTTCTCAAAACAATTAGTGCAAACTGCAAAACCTAGTGGATGACCTGCAAAAGTGCGTCACTTGCTCAAAATGGATAGTCCATTCCTCAAAAGCACGTATTCATGTCAATGAAACTGCCAGTGTCATCAAAATGAGAAGTCTTGACACCATCGTTTATGAACAAGATAGTCAAATGGGTTTGTCATGTTTTCATTATGACAGTTTATGCTCTCAGTGTTTTCCCATGCAAAAAAAAGGTCGGAACTAGGTGACACTACCTGAAAATGCTCAAGACAGCACTATACAGTACTTGTACAGCCATTCAAATTGCTGTAGTTAGGGGAGTAAGTGAGTACAAGACACTGAATATGTATGTTTCACATGTTTACTGTACTGTGTATGCCTTTTGCAATTATACAGCATTGTGCAAAAAAAAAAAATACACTACAGTCACTTACATGTATTTAGAACAAACATAAGAAACACCCTTTTGGTAGAGCTGTGCGTAACAGTACATATTGTAACGTTTAATGGCACACGACACCAACGTTGTTCAATAGCAGCTTTATTGGCTCACGAACAAGGGCAGGGACTCAGACACAGATCACAATACACACAGAGCAGGTCAAGAAATCACACACACTACACCAACAGGGGAGGTCCAGCCCCCCCACACGAAAAGGAACACACAAGAGGAATAACTAAAAAGGGAAACAGGTTACAATAAAGACACCAACTTTACACTTCTAACTTAGGGGAAATACGACATAAACCCCCCGATTGTTCACCCTCGTGTCCCAGCATGCCTTTCGCTAGAGAACGCTAACACAGTCTTTATGCGCCGACGCTACATAGCTCCCCCAACAAGCCGTTGACGACCACGAGGTAGCCACATGCTAGCGTCGGTGCGCGTCGCCCGCCACTCAGTCCAGTGCGACAGTACCGCCAACTCACGTGGGGTGCACGCGCCGCAGGAGCTCACTCAACGGGGCGCCACGCTGCTAGCAATCCAGTTCGGGCGTGCTAGCAGCCACGTGGCAGACCCGCTCGTCACCAGCTCCCTCTCAGCAGCCGCCCTCAGGCTGCACTTTCCGCGGCGTGTCACCACGGCACTCCTCCTCTCCAGACGGGGCCCTAGGTGGCCTTACAACCGTCGACACTGTACCAAGTACCGGGGTTCGAGGGGGGCCAGATGAAGCTGCGCCAACGCCACTCCGCTCCGTCGAGTCGCCGACCGGGACAGACAGGCACCGACTCCACAGCAACCGGACCGCGCTGAGCTCTCCCGCTGCAGCTACCGTCTTCGGCGTCCCTCCTCGTGTTGCCATCTCACAGAGCTGTACTGCTCTGTTCCCGGCCCGTTCCACTCCTTCGCGGCCTCGGCGAAGGCACGACCCCCGAGATGGTCGTGCTATCGAACTCCACACAACGAACTTTTTTTTTTTTTTTTTAAAAGGCGCCGGCCAACAGGCCAACAAGAACTAGCGCCTAGCACTGCACGGTGCCCCTCACACGCACCCAAAAGTTAAAACACACACAAAAACAATCACACTCTAGAGGGCCCTTCCGTCGAAGCTGCCCCACCGTCGTGAGTTCGCTGCCCTCAGCGGCTCCGCCAACCGTCCATCGTCTAGGAACCTCTTCCTCGCCGCACTCCCTCTCTGCTCACGCGTCGCGGCTCGCCGTGGAGTCAGCGCCCAGGCCATCGCCGTCCTCTCCGCGAACGCTTCTTCAGGCTCCTCTTCCGGCAAGAACTTCTCCCATGGCCGCAGGCAGCTCCAGACGAAAGCTCCTCTCCTCCGTCGGCAGTAGCGATAGAAGGCCCCGAGCTTTTTAGTAGCCCTTACAAGGGCTCTCTCTGGATCCTCTTGCGTGGGCCTCCACCCAGTGATGAGGTCTCCCGCTCCCAGCTGCTCCCGCTGAGTGGAGGCCATGTTCGAAAGTCGCTTCTGACACCAATGTAACGTTTAATGGCACACGACACCAACGTTGTTCAATAGCAGCTTTATTGGCTCACGAACAAGGGCAGGGACTCAGACACAGATCACAATACACACAGAGCAGGTCAAGAAATCACACACACTACACCAACAGGGGAGGTCCAGCCCCCCCACACGAAAAGGAACACACAAGAGGAATAACTAAAAAGGGAAACAGGTTACAATAAAGACACCAACTTTACACTTCTAACTTAGGGGAAATACGACATAAACCCACCGATTGTTCACCCTCGTGTCCCAGCATGCCTTTCGCTAGAGAACGCTAACACAGTCTTTATGCGCCGACGCTACAATATTGTAACTGAACATGTAAATCATTCTGGCACATCCAGACGTTCCTGTCTGTCTGGCCACATATTTTCATCTACATCACAACGGATATCATCCCTTGCAATGCAGCGAGGAAAGTATCTCCTGGAGTGGCGAATCCACCCTCTGCATGAATCTGCTGTGATGTCGTCACATGCTGCATCCATGGCTGCTATCAGGGCCATTTGCACATGTGGACGCCAGTCATAAACCTTCCACCTCCAGGCAGAGAAAAACTCCTCTATTGGATTGAGGAAGGGGGAGTAGGGAGGGAGATATTCGACCAGCATCCTGTCATGTGCTGCAAACCACTGTCTGACCAGATGTGAGTGGTGAAAACGGACATTATCCCACACAACAACATACATGTTGAGTTGGCCTCCACCCCTCTCATTCTCAGGGATTATGACCCTGTAAAGAGTGTCCAAAAAAGTCAGCAGATGTTGTGTATTATATGGACCAAGAAGGGGATGGGTGAGGACGCCATTGTCTGAGATGGCTGCACACATTGTAATATTCCCTCCACGTTGACCTGGAACATCAGTGGTTGCTCTCTGTCCAATGCGATTTCTTCCACGTCTTCTACCTTTGGCCAGATTGAAACCCGCCTCATCAACATATATGAATGTGTGCAGTGGTTCCCTGGCTTCCAGCTCCAGTACACGCTTTATGGAGAGCGAGAGAGAGAGGGAGAAATGTAACAACTTTTCCTGTGTAACATACTGTAATGCATTTTGGAAAACATATTGTACAGTATGTTCTGTGAATACATATACAGAATTGCTAGTGTACTGCATGAAACTACACAAAGTTTACAGTGCTGAACATTACAGTATACAGTAGAAGACATGTTTTACCTGTACATACTGGTGACGGATCTCTTTCACTCTTTCACTGTTCCGTTCAAATGGCACCTTGTACATTTGTTTCATGCGCATTTCATTTCTCTTGAGCACTCTGTCAATTGTTCCAATTGACACAGATTCAATATTGCGAAATACATTGTTACCCTCTATGACAGCACTTTGAATTTCTCTCAACCTTATTGCATTGTTTGCAATCACCATTGCACAAATGGCTTCCTCTTGCTGTGGGGTAAAAAGGGGCCCTCTTCCACCTCTGCGAGGTTGTCTTTCAATCCTATGTGGTGCAGAGTAAAATTACAGTAATGTACAGTAAACATGAGATACAGTATTATAGTATGAGATGTTGGATTACTGTCCAATACTATACATACCTATTCTCCCTACGAAATGTTTGGATGATTGAACTCACAGTGGTTCTTCCGACATTTGGTTGCACCCTCCGACCAGCCTCAGCCATTGTGAGGCCGTGATTGACAACATGGTCCACAAGAGTAGCCCTAATTTCATTAGGAATATGCCTATGTATTTGGCCTCTTCTCCCTCTTCCCCTGTTATGTCCCCTTCCCCTCCCCCCCCGCATTCTCACCACTCTTCCACGATGCTGACCTTCCATTTCTGTGTCACAGAATTGTAGGAATGACACACTATGTCCTGCTCAGTTCATACGTATATGCTTGCCAAGTGAGGGTTCATGGGATTCATCCCTGAGAGGTTATTGGTTACAACTAATACTTCACACACCTCCTCGTGAGTGGAAGCTGAGGTTCACCTGAGAGCAATTGTTCAATTTTAGGAGATATTTCCAGGAAGAAATGATAAAGAAAGGTATACAATTTGCTTGGCAGATTTTGATAACTAGTTCACCAATTTTGTATGTAATGACTGATAGCAATACATTTATGGTTAAAATGGATAATAATTTAACTTCAAGACTACTTTTAGTTAGCCATGTAACCCTTCATGGTTTTAAACATCTCCCAATGGAATGCTCCCCTCCCCCAATGGAATGCTAATGTGCTGGTTTAAGGCCTATCACTTACACAAGACAAAGGATGCTACCTTGATATAATGTATCCATGTATCATGAAATGTAAATGTATTCATGTCTGGTATCATTTTGATAGTCTCATTACAAGGATTGTAATGATGTGATTGTGAGAATGTTTGGAACATTCTATAAGTGATATTTCTGATATATAAGATATCTCTCCTCATGCTATTCATATAGGTGTGAAGTGGGTGTGAGTAGGTGTGTCTGATACCAAGTGGAGAGCCAACCAAGTGGGATTGTTCCTGGCGCCATTTTGTTCTTTGTTTAAAACATTTAAAAGTAACTAAACTGAAATGTTTGTCAGATCAAGATTTTCAAGATTAGGACATGGAGAACTGAGAGAGAGAGGGTGATCTTACAGAGGCCATGGCCTTGTGCCATGGCCTGGGCTAGGCCTACATAGACCATAGACCTTTTTTTGTACTCTCTCTGCCTGTAACAGAATAAACCTGATTCCTGAGTTTTCCTGAAGTTCGCCAGTCTAAGATTAATATTAAGTAATTATTCACCACAATTACTTTCATGACTCAAGCAATGAAATGAAGACTATTAGTTTTATTGTGAATAACTATTCAGCATCCATAAGTATAGTTCATTTTCACTGACATGACATAAGCAAATGATAATATTATAAAACAACAGAGAATTGTATGAAAGCAACTGATGCATGTCCAAAAGCATTTGTAATCTGTTCAGAGGAAGGAGAAATTGCTACTATGATGGGCAAAAATGACTAAATGTTGTGGAGGTTGAACTAATAGTTATGAGAATTTTAATTCTGATCTGAGAAAAGCACCAAAGCGACTGAGAAAAACTGTAAGCATGACCATCACTTCATCAAACCAATACTAAACTTTTTATTTCTTGTTATACAGGTAACATTCCCAGGCCCACACTATGGAGGACGCCACCTACAGGTAAGGAGTAGCCTATTACACACAATTACCATACATCACAGCAACTACTAGTAGAAGTCAAGGCATCATGTGATACATTGTTAACAAATGTGCAGTCAAGTCTAGTCTAGCCTACTTTTAACATTCTGTAACTTGGTAACCATACACTTTTATCTGCCTTCTTGCTTGTCTGACCGTCAAGAAAAGCAAAAGTAGCATGATGCATAACCAGCCTATAGTATTGTGCAGAACTGTTTTTCTATTACATTGAATTAAAGCGAAATATGAAGTATGACCTATATTAGGCTACATGTACATTTCGCAGTTCCCTTTCCAAGGTAGGTTGGTTTTGATACAAACTAGACACATATTTAGTTCTGACAGCCAGTGTCATGGATAATATTGGACATGTTGTTAATTAAATTAAATTCAATTCAAATATTTATTTATTGTCATGATCATTTACAGGAAAATAGTGTTGCCAAAGCAATACTAGCTACGGTAAAGTTGCCCTTTTCATCAAAATGACTGGCTGCAACTTAAAAGTCAAAATGACTGTCTTACAGTAGTTTAAAAGTCCATATTACAATGTCCACTATGCAGTATTTCATTAATTTGTAAATGCAATAAACAATGTAAGTTTCTTCAGAATTCTTCAATACTTTTCATTTTGTCAGTCATTGGGAACAACAGCGGATTAAACTTTGACACTGGCATGGGAAAGCATTTTATAGTCCTGCACAGCCATTTCTGGCAGACCTCTTTGTACAAAATTATTTAAAAGGATGACTTGGACAAAGTCAAGCAATTAGAGCAATTACATATTCGCCATTTGAACGAATTCAACTGCAAATGGCCAAAGTGATTGTATTTTAAGCCAAAGGGGGTTTCATAATTACCTGAGCATGCTGAAAAAGGCATGACATGAACATGACGCGTGACATGCTTGGCAAATGTAACAAAGCCAAACAAATCAGTGACAATAACTCAAAGCAAGGGTAAATACATCCTGGGGCACAAACACATGGTAAGACTGTTTACAGGAGATAATTATAATCATTTTGTATAGGCAAGCTTTCTGACAGTCTTTTGGCAACAACACAAACATAGTGGTGTGGAGTCTCTTTAATTTCTCTGATTGAAGCTGATTAAAGGGGAAATGTGACTCACAAACGAATATAATATTTAAAATTTAACCTCACCAAATATGAGTTTTATTCCGATGTTTGTGTCTTTGCATAATACATTTAATCTTTTTTCTGAGTTGACGTGGCCTCGCCATTAACTGCTGATGTATTTTTCATCCTCCAGTCCTTCATCCCTGTTACGTGCTGACTGGCCACATTAAAATTAATCATTTTTGTTTGAAGTCATGATCTGGATTGTGATACCCAGACATACTGTGTTGATGACCTTTGTATTCCCCCACACTGATTTGAGTGAGGCAAGAAATGATGATAAGGGGGTGGGGAATTTAAAAAAAAAAGAAAAAAAAAGAGCGAAGACAATGACTGAGATCCAAACACGGACAGGACCAGGTAATTGTCCAAATCAGGGCTGAATTAGTTATGCACCATGTGGATGGCTGATGGCTATCGGGGCAATTTGTTGCTGTATGCAATATCTCATCAGTGCCAGTTGTTTTGTGTCTATCATACTAATGTGCATGGCAAAATCATAAAATCATGTACAGCACTTAATATACTTATAGATATACTTATAGATCATATTGTAATCACATTGTAATCCCACCCCTCCCACACACACACACACACACAGAGACAGACAAAGTCGGCTTTGCTTTGAAATGTGAAACCCTGAATAACAAACCCTGAACTCAATTGTATATTCACTGTGGAGAGTGGTATGACTGAAGTTATTATAAGGTAAATTAGGCCTGCCACCACCATCCATCTCCTGGCTCTATATTGGCTCTCCAGTGTCTCCATAATCAGCAGCAAGCGAGGAAACTGTTGCCAGCAGGAAGCCCTCAGGCCAACAGTAAGGCACCTCCCCAGGGCTTTGAGATGAGCATCCACACCGCTGCTGACGTTGATGCCTCTTCTCCACGGACACTCTTCCCGATTCATTGACGCTAGCCCTGTTTCCCATCATTATGATAATAATGGTGCTGGCTAAGATGATAAGAGCTTGCCTTCGATCCCGCTCTTGTGTGGGTTGACAGACCTTGTGAATATAAGCTTCATGTGATGAATGACCCAGGGAAGAAATTTTGTCAGAATGTGTGTATGGAGCCTACCATGCATGGGTGCCTGGAGATGGCTTGTTCTAAAGTGGTGGCGGTGGTAAAGTTTTTTCAAGCTTATATTTCAAATTTAACATAGTTTAATTTAGCATAACATCATCTACATCTTAAATTACATAATTTAATTTACCTGACATTTTTTATCAAAAGCAACTTACAGATGAGGACTGACATGTGTAGTGAGTTTAGGCGACATGTTCGGATGTTGAAAAAAAATCTTGACTTTGTTGTGTGCGTGCTGAGTGTGTTTTTGAGCAGAGAGAAACATGTATTGACTGTTGGCGTCTATGACATGATAAGCTGTCTGAACTTCAACAAAATAAGCTGTCTCCCTGTCTGAACTTCAACAAATATGCTGTCTCCCTGTCTGAACTTCAACAAATAAGCTGTCTCCCTGTCTGAATTTCAACTGAAAGAAGTAGGACACACCCATATTAGTACATTTTCAAATGATTTGCTTTAGCCTCAGCTCGGCAATCCCGTATAATGGGCTTTCTTTTTGCCATGTCTTAATGGTGATCCAGAACACCGCATTCTCTCGAGCAGCACATTTGTATGTGCAGCAGGAAGGAAGCAGGTAGGCTATTGCAAAATATAAACTAATTTCGGCTAAACCAATTTCTCTGGTCACAGCCACCAGCTGCTATTCCAGATCCAGAGAGAATTAAGTACCAAAAAAGTTCTGATATCGATTCAAAAGTGAAACTTACCCTGCTTTTGTCAAAAAAGGGTAAAAACACACTTGATTAAAATGTTGGGAGGTAGGTTTACTTACTGCACTACTGGATCATACTAGCTGCCCACAGTTACACTCCCCCCCCCCCAACCTCACTCCCATCCGGGTCATGGACTAATGCAACTTGCATGGTGCTGTTGACAGACAACGTGGTCCAGCCCTGTACAGTACCTGCCCAGGCTCGAACCCACAACTTGCAGTACCTTGGACTTGAATGAATCATGCTAGCAAGGATGCTAAAACCCATAGGTGTTTGCGTCTGCGTCACAGTCACACCAGGTTCTCCCTCCGTTTTGAAAAAAAAAATGTTTTAGATTATCCATCTTGTGAAGAAATGAACTTCACTTTTTTGGCTGACTCTATATCAAATCATTTCCTGACTAAAGACAAGTAAACTATTTTTTCCTCCCTTGTCCCTGCCATAACTCTTCCCTACATAACTGGAGAGCTGTGAGAGCCGACTTCACACTTCAGAAAAAAAAGTGTCACGCTCAACACATCACATACGATAAAACTCTCACCCGCTCCAATCAGCCCTCATCTGGGAACCCTCCACAATCTGACAGCCGACAGCAGCCAACGGTGCTGCTGAAACCACTCAGCAGTCTCTCCCTCCCACCATCGTATCCCAAAAAAGAGTCTGTTCCTCCCAAAGTGATGAGACCGACAAAAATGCTCCTGAGGTCTGTCATAAATACTGCCGGGATGGTCTTTGGCCGTGCACCTAAAAAAGAGTGACGCCACAGGAAAGCAACTGATGTGGAAAATTACTTGGAGGCAAATCTAAGTAATAATCTTGACCATGGCATGCATAGTGAATGCTCAGCTGAAAGGGAGATTAGGCTAAGTAGGTTGATGTGATGTGTATTTTTAAAACGTTGTTTTTTTTTTTAAATTTGATTTGTAATATGAAGGTCAAGTGTGTATGTAAATTGATTATGTGTTGAATAAGGGTGGTTGGAATTGGATCGTCTTGTCAATGAAGTCCAAATACCAGAAGATGATTAAAATATGGCTGCTCAGTCTCAGGAGCAGCCACAAAACCGGATCCTCATCTTCAGTGAAACACCAAATAGAATCAGTGGTGGTGATGATATTGAAACTGAGTCATATGCTCTTTTTGATTGAGAATGGAAAAAAATAATACTTCTGAAACTGTCATTTTAATGACCCTGACGGGTGCCCAATCACCGTGTCCTCAAAACCGAGAAGCGTGTTTATCTGCTATGCTCTCAGCATTCTCGCTTCCTGTATAACCAACTAAATTAACAGGGACCTAATCAGCACCAAGCAGACTGATTTGAATTCTTCAAATGCAAACACAGAGAACGAGGTCCTTCATCAAATGGCGCTCAGTTATCCCCCTCCTAAAGCCAGTTTACACCCAAGTAGACCAGCGATGATCACAATGGACTCCAACCCGTTTCAACCCATTTTATCAGTCAATGCTGAGAATCTGTGCGAAAGTCAGGTTTATGTTTTAATGGGTGCTAATGGGAGGATTATGTCACGTCGGCCCAGCCACAGACTGAGACAAGATAATGCATGTCAGAAATGGATTGTGGGTCTCCTCTCCATTTTACTCCATTTAACTTGGATGGTGAAAATGTGGATGCAATAATTAGCTCATGAATGGATTTGACTCTGACACAATGCTGATATCTCCTACCTGTCAAGTTAACAAGAGTGAAAATCCCTGTGCCACCCTCACCACATCATGAACACACTACACTTCTGTGATTCAGCACATTTGTGCAGAAGTTTGTATTCTGTAGACGTATCCTACACAGAACACAGAAACTTTGTTGACTTTTAAACAGCCACAGAGGTATAATGGAGCTATCTTTACTGGTATACTTTCAATTGGCTTAATTTGGTCACATCTCCTAAATTTTCATTTGACTCACTCAAAAAATGAAAAAAGGCCTTCTGTTGGCCTTCAGCAGCCAACAGAAATGCAGTTGCCAACACAAGCCTGCATATATGTCAATATCTTGGGATGTGAAGGTTCAGAGTTCATGACATTTGGCATGTTTCGTCGCAACCACATTCTTTAGATGCAGGCCACATTTCATGAAATTCCATACATAATGGGTGCTGCAACCAACATATTTCACTATCTCAAAATATGCCTGTGTCACATCACTGCCACAGTCTTGGGATGCACACCAAATTCAATGAAATTCCATCCAAAGGGGACACCATGATTTCAATAGGGGCTTGGATTTCAATGATCCCCACAGGTTTGTATAGACACACACAGACATACACACAGACACACACACTGGCGCATTGTTTGTATACAGTACACACACACCCCGGCACAATCCAGCCTGGCCCCTCTCAGTCATAACTTGTGATTTCCTCTTGCCTGCTGTCTGCTCTGTGCCTGCCTTCTATTATGCCATGCCTTGTAATCCATTCCATGTATTTCTTATGCCTACCTGTACACCTGTACCTGATTGGCTGATTCACAGCCGTATTTAAGCGGGCTCACTCTGCTCCTAATTTTTCCTAAAGTTATCACGCTTGCCATTGTATTGCCACAGATTGTGTGCTGATCTTGTATTTTTGGATTGTATGGTTAACAATCTCTGGACTGTCTTTAGATGTGATTGCTACCTGTCGTTTTGTGGATTATCTGACCTGGATAATAAATACTTCCATGGATCTCGGATGTTCACTGGAACTGTTTAACATATTTTTTTTCCCTGTGATTTGGTAGCGAGGCAAATGTTCTTTTGTATCTAGGAGTATTTTGGCCTCACAAATACTTAAAAAACAACTCCTAACTAACTGCTTGTTTTTTATTCTGATTAAATAGAAAAAAACACATTTCCTGCCTCGATGTTTGCATCTGGGTTCACTTCAGCCTTGCTCGTGACACACACACACACACACACTGTTAGGATGGACGGCGGTGGAGGCAGCAAGGATGGTAGCAGTCCAGGAGTAGAAGGGCCCAAAATGGGAGATTTATTATTCCCAAAATGCCAGAGGTGCAAAAAGTATTTACAGTGACTAAATAATGACAAAAATAAAGAAAAACTTTTCAAAAATAAGAAATTAAACCTAAGTGCAGAGATGCACTAAATATATATGTGCAGATCAATTGGCAATACCATAAATTCACTGGCCCAACACACAGCACAGAGAATGTTCTCTCTCTCTCATAGCCCAGAACATACTCAAGTTCCATTCTGCCCCTATAAATACATGTAGGCCAAACCCCACCCCTAGGCTATACCAACACATAATTCAATCAACAATATAACACATGAGAAGTGACAAAAATATACAAAATACATTGCAACACATTCCCCGTGACAAATTCATACTATCATAAGCTTTAAATGCATACAGAAAATGTACTACTTAATAGCATTCCCGTAGCACATTATTTCCCCCCTGTGTTTGTCCACCACATACATTCCACCGATACAATAAACACATACTTTTAGATGTAGCATGTTATGCATGTCGTGATGTTAAATACACTGTTACGTTGCCGGTAGGCCTTTCCTGACAAACATTAACAAACATCTTAGTGAACGAACGAACAAATGACAAACAGCACAAACTACGCACATAACAAACAGAACAAACAACATATCAACTCAGACAGCTTATTCCATATCATGTTGTAATTATGCCGGCATATGTGTGGAACAATGATGAATGAAAGTTGTGAATGTTGCGGGTTACGTTTGTCAGTTTATTGATGTGCGTGCGTAACGTTCGTGATATCAAAGATGTCCACCGGCACGGACTCGTGCCGTGACACACACACACACACACACACACACACACATATACTGTATGCACACAGGCAAACATACACAAACACACCCACGCACACATACACAAGCGCGCACACACACACACACAGTATATACATGCACACAGGCAAACACACACACCCACACAAACACATACACAGAAATACATAGGCTTAGACCAGCAGCAGCCTTTGCCTCTGCCTTTGATATTGATGGGAGTGCCTTGTGTGCAGTTTGTTGAAATGTCAGATAAACAAGTGAAAAGGTTATCAGTAGAAACTCACTTCTATGACCTATGTGGTGTATTGCGTGTGTTGTGTAAAGTCCCCTGATACTGTACAGCGAAACGGCAATGGCTTGTGGACTGTATAGTTTGCATCCTTGAATAAATTGCAGTATTTGTCAACATGTTCCTAATTTTACACCAGGAGCAGCTGGATACAAGGCTCGATGTGCTTACTTCTGCAGTGACCTCCTCCTTAAGTGTATGTAGTAAAAATAGGAGTAAATCCTCCTTCTGTTATCCCCACTCCTTCTGCATGTCCTTGAAAGTGATACATTGTGAAAATCTCCTGGGCTTCTTATCTTCAGAGGAAATGAGGAGAGAGAGAGAGAGGGAGAGAAACTAAGGTAATTTTCTGTCCTATCAAGCTCCTAAATGTAGCCACTAGCACATCCTTCTCTCTCTCTCTCTCTCTCATTTACTCTCTCTCTCTCTCTCTCATTTACTCTCTCTCTCTCTCTCTCTCTCTCTCTCATTTGTCCCATTTCCTTCTTCCTTTCTCTCTCCCTCTCCACTTCTATTCACAGTCATTTCTCTTCTCTCTCTCTCTTTCTCTCTCTCCCTCCCTCCCTCTCTCTCTGAGTGCTGAGGTGCTGAGAGGTGCAAAGATGTGGAAATTACTCGTTGTGCAATTATGCCCTTTAATTACAGTGCCCAGATCAGGAGGAAGGAAAAAGTTTCCCCCATCCTGCTTAAGCACTCTATTTAAACAGACCACCAGGTCACAGTACAGCCCCTCACACAAGACATACAACCACACACAACACATACAACCACACACACACGCATACGCACACACACACATACACACTCACACTCACTCACACACACACACACACACACACACACACACACACACACACACACACACACACACACACACACACACACACACTCACACTCTCTCTCTCTCTCTCCCTCTCTCTCACACCTTTGCTGCTATTCATTTACTTAAAACCTCCCATTCCCCACAGTATGATTTACCGCTGAAAGCACAAGTTGTATAGTGGTCCCCTCCCCACATAATAAATAACATGTACTGGAATATACAGTACAGAAAAAAACTGGGTCTGCATAGAAACAAGGTATAAAAAGAGCTGTTATACACAGCATCGTTTACAGCTTGAAGAAAGTAAACTAAGTATAAGAACAACTGTTTCCCGAAGCCATTTGCTTTACAGAGTGGGTGATAAAAGTCCTCGCAGAGGCCGCCTAAAGTAAAACACCTTGACCCCACGGCACGCAGGCATTGTAAAACAAATGAGCTTGTAGAAAGACAGCGTCCACTTTAACCCTCTTTTCATCATGTCCACCCCCGCAGTGGATGGATCTACAGGTAAGTGTGTGTGTGTGTGTGTGTATGAGAGAGATGGGGACGGGGGGGGGGGGAGGAGGACTATTTACCTGCATTGCAGTCTTTCACCTCAAGCCCCCATGGCTAATGAACTATTTCAAGGCTTACTGAAGAGTGAACACAGCCATTTGGCTCTTAGCCAAGACCCTTCACCTAAGGGTGGGATTGCGTGTGTGATCTGCTGTGTGTGTGAGTGAGTGAGAGAGAGAGAGAGCGAGAGTGATAGTGTGTGTGTGTGTGTCTGTCTGTGTCCGTGTTTCTGAAAGGGGACAAAAAAAGTAAAAGTAACCTGTCTGATGTATTTTTTCCCCCTCAGGTGAATGCTTAGTTGAATGATGGCAAGGTCAGTCATGATTTTATCTGTGCCATCTCACTCTGTTTCCTTCATTCTCTCTTATTCTCTTGTTCTGAGCCTACAGGTAGAGTTTGCCACAGCATGTCAATTGAAAGTTCAACAAGCCCAGAGTGGAGTCATGCAGATGAATGCTGTGAGCAACAACCCCCCTCCACACACACACACACACACACACACACACACACACACACACACACACACACACACACACACACACACACACACACACCCTGAGACAAACTGTGCATTGACAATGCATCTTAATGTTGAAATTAAATAGACAACATTATAGTATATTTCTTCCTGTGACCACTTTTGGGACTAGCCATCAGCCCTAGCAATCCCTCTGTCAAAAAGCCGCAGGTTTCAAACTGCTGTCAAATGGTACCAGATAAAGACTCAGGAATAAAGATCTCACATTTGTCAAATGCTAGGGCTAAAACGCCAGCCCTTCTCACTTTAGAGTGTTGTCAGCTCTTCCAGATGCATTTATTCTGTTTTCAGTCGGTGAATGTTTTATCACTTTGCTGAAAGCATTTTGGGGCTTTGAAATCTCATTTCTGGGGTTTTATTTTATTTTCATCTGCTTCTGGGATGTCTGGTGGGAAATGAGGAATTATGTTTTTTTTTATTTATTTATTTGTTGCTGTTTTTTTTTTTTCTCACTCCAGATACGAGCCTCTGGATTCTGGAGCAGATCCGGAAGTGACCTTGTGCCGGATCTGGGCCAAACTGGGCCCAGGTGTGCACGGGAGTCGGCGCCTCTCCGGAGTTGTCAGCCACCAACAAGAGGCCATCAATCATTCCGCACCAACTGGGGCCAAAATATCTCCAATGTAATCAATCAGTCAATCAGTCACACAGAGCTGGGGTGGGTTGCGCCTTTATTGGTCGGAGAGTTGCCGGGGTAGCAGCTGTGTGCAGAGGTGGGGGCTTGGGACATCACTCATATTTATGTAAACTGCATTTACTCAGATTAAGATTGTCAGCAAATGTAAATGCCACCAAGACAGATAGGCTCATATTTCCCCAGAACTGCCGTGAGTGTTTAAACGTGATTTAGGCCATCCTGGAGGCACACATCACTGCCTGAGACCTGTCCTGAAACATTGCCCTTACTGGGGAACTGGGGAGTAAGACGATTAGTTTGTAAACAATATAAATGGTCCTGAGAGGATCATTAACCTGTTTTGTTTCTATTTGCTTTTGTTTGTTATTGTTATTGTGAGACATTTCTGTTTCGAAAGATTTTTGTAGTAAGGAAGGAATGGGGAACGTTTTCAAACTAAACTAAAATGCATGTAAATAAACATTTATATTAACATTGTCTGAATGAGATCACCTTTAATATTACTATTTAATTTAATTTAATTAATTTAAAAGTTATTCATTCATATTCAATGACATCTGCAGCACAATACAAGTCTAGTCAGTGCAAGAAGTTTTTCTCTTCCCTCAGTTGTAATGACCTACAGTATATAATGATTTGAGTTTTGTTTACTCCTAAAACTGAGATATTCTCACTTGGCTGCTAGATCACACTACAGTATGTACTCACGATGAGATTGAGAGGGAATGCTCCGACTAAAGTTGGATGCTGTAACATTTTTTATCTTGTCATCGATTGAAATATCAGATTAAGAAGCTTATATCACTTAGGGACACCTGGGCTCTGTATTACTGTAAGAAACAGTCAGTTGCAATTCATTTACTGAAGTCTATCTCCTTTGGCATTCAACATTTCATTTTATACATAAAAAGCTTCCTGTGCTGGATACTGTCATTTATTGGGATGGTAACTGATTGATCACTGTCATTAATGCCATTATATTTTACTGTTTGTAAGTTTATAGGGGATGAGGCTGGTGGAGGGAATAAAATGGCTTTTGGTGTATTCTATATTCAAAGAAAATTGAAGCTGTTTGAAAATATAGTCTTGCCATCTAAAACCATTTACTTCCAAGGGCATTATGCTAGCTTATTTAGGCACAGTCTTGACCTCCAAGATGTTATATAAGCTGATACAGCAACTTTTCAAGCAATTTAGATATCCAAGGTCCTGCAGTTTTTCTGCCAAAGTTTCACAATAAAGAGAAGAGGCGTATTCACCATGGGTAGAAGATTATGAAACATGGGGTTGGTTTTCAGATATAGTTACAGTACATACAGATGAAAAGAAAAATCAATCCTTTCACTCTTTCCATGCATTTATAACATGTCTAACTAAAGGGAACATTTCCTGACTTTACAGCAAGTTTGATTGCATTGGGAACACTTTAGTGTCCATAATGCATTATAAACACATTTATAAAGTATTAATAAAGCATTATAATGACCTACATAGGTCTATAAGATACATATAGACATAAGTCTATAGATACATCATATTATAAATAGACACGAGGGTACTTTGGAGCAGTGCCCAGAGTAAGAAGGCATTGTTGCACCATCACAGGCAATGTTTTCATCATACACTGATTTATGCAGCAGCCTCCTAGAAATATTAGTCTCAAAGTGAAAATTAGATGTTGTTTGGATGGGTGGGGCAATGGGCATTACAAATAATTTACATATTGGAAATAACAGAGACTGAGAACAGTCAAAGGTTTTAGATTTAGATGACCATCAAAAGCCATAAATGAAAACCCTGTCCAGATATTAGATACAAGTGGATGGTACCTAAACATCTGGTATTAATCTGCACCTGTCCAGGTTTGTCCGATAACTACTGGGAATAGACAAGACTGTATTTATATAGAGTAGTTGATAAGCCCTACACCTGAGTTATGAAAGCATTACTATGTGTTGATAACTACAGTAGCTAAACTTATCAATCATTATGACACATAATGAATAGGCCTACTTTATAACTCTTTAAGAATGTGTTTATAATGCTCTCTGAAATGTGAAATGCCACTTACATTCTAACAGAAAATATGAGAACAGCAACTGAGTTGTTTCAGGACCTTGGACAGCAACTATTCAGAGCACGTTCAAAGTCAGGGCTGAAAATGAGCACACTGAGCCACCAGTCACCCCCACATTCACACTGACCTTGGGCGAGACCAGTGAGCCCTGTCCTGCTCAGAGAGGCCATCTGTGGAGGGGACGAGGCGGCTCTCTCTGGAGCTCCCCCAGGTCTCTGTTTACCTTTAACAAACTCATGGAGAGCAGACGACTCTGCACTGTGTGAGAGTCTGCCCTGTTGAAGAGCCCTCAGATCTCAGCACTCAGTAGCAGACCATCTGGTTGTCGTCTCTGTTTTTCTATCTCCCCTTACAAATATTTATTTCACAATCCCCTGACAGTGCTTGATTGGTTATTCTGATCTCATGTTTATTTGACTAGTTTACAGCAGATATTCATCAGTGCTTTTTGACAGTAAGGAATAGAATGGATTATGGGACAGGTTATGGCTTATGTGTTGGAATTGCTTGAATTCTCAAAAACTATTATAGGATATCAGAGTCACCAACGTACCTGAACCCAGGAATCCAGAGGATTTAGAAGTTCATTAACAAGTTGGATGTTCGGTTGAGTTGTACAATTGCATGAACATCTCTGTATTTTCTACAGTATAATAAATGCCATAGTTTCAGTGCCATGACAAGATGGAACACAGCAATCAAATCAAGTTTACTTGATTTTACTTACATTATCCTGTATGTGCTAATGCTGTAGTGTCACAATAAAAATATAATGCAAAATTGTAAATGTGAGGAAATGAACAGGAATTATAACCACGACTAAACTCTGGCAACCTGAAGTAAACTGCAGCATAAGGCCTTTTTATTCCTTGGCCTAGTTGTTCCAGAATACTCCATAGTGTTGAAGTGCATGCAAGAATGCACCCAATTCATTCTCCCCATTGTTCACAGCTGATTTAAAATTTTAATTGAATATTTGCAAGTCTGTATGGGCATTTTGTGACAAGCAGGTGGTGGACCAGGGCTGGCATTTACATCAGAGCAGGTTTATCCCTCTCAACCATGTGTCTGTAGAACTCCCCTGCCTGACTGCTAAAGACAGATTACATTAAGAACTCAGAAAAGTAACTCTCCCTTTCACCTCCCCCCTGAAAGTGGAACAGGGAGCCGTTGGATAGGGTAGAGCTCCTAGGAATTAGCAATGCAAATTGGGATCTTTCCAAAAATGCGCAGAGGATTTTTTTTATGATGTGGGGCCTAATTGGCTTTTATTTCCTTCTGAATAATAGCAGATTTCAAAATGCATTTCTGGCTCCCTTGATATTGTGCAAAATATGTAAACAACCGCTGCTTAGTGCATCATTAGCTTAGAATAATAAAGTCATGACATAACTAATTTGGATGTCATATGAAATACACTCCATGAAAAAAAACGTCAAGTGTTGATTTCTTTGATGTTGCAGCTCATCGTCATATGACCATGAATACATTTAGCAGTGCAACTAAGGCCAAAACAGCCCAATTAAAAATTCAAATTCTGTTTTTTTCCCTCCTAGAACCTTATCTGCCCACCATATGTGTTCCTTTTTTGGCAGTGTAGAACATCACAATGCTCGTACTCCACACCCTGTTGTGTGTGTTCTCCAGCCCAATGAGATGCAGCAGACAGCAGTCTTATGTAAATAGCGATTAGATG
>NW_027468620.1:25952654-25990154 GCF_046254945.1 Alosa pseudoharengus | reverse complement strand
CTCCCTTACACTCAATGCACTGTCATACTGCACCCCTCGTCCACACACACACACACACACACACACACACACACACAAACTCACACACAGAGACACACACACGCACACACACACACACACCACCCCCACCGTCCAACAGAGAGCTGCCCATCATACTGTGCCCGGTTGAAAATTGACACAAAACTGACTGCTCCCGAGTAGATGCCCTTATGTGACATTAGCATAGCAGCTTCTGCTCTGTTTCAGTCTCTTCCACACACACACCCCTCCCACCTCCTCCCTTTATCCACACACTGTCTCTCCATATCTCACCTCTGTCTTTCAGACATAATGAAAAGCTCATGCAGGAACATAACATAACATCCAGGAGGATTCTGATCTCTGCCTACGATTTGAGCATGGGGAGAGAGGGCCGAGAGAGAATGAAAGAGAAGGAGGAGCAAATTAAAAACAAGTCAAACACAGAAATTAATTGAAATAACTGGCGTGCAACTTGTGTGCTGTTAGTGCTGTGTTGCGTTGCATTGCGTTGCATTGCACTGTTCTGTGTTATGTTGCGTTGCATTGCACTGTTCTGTGTTGTGTTGTGAAGTGCTGCATTGCATTGCACTGTTCTGTGCTGTGTTGTGTAGCATTGCATTGCTCTGTGCTGTGTTGTGTTGTGTAGTGTAGTGTAGTGTTGCATTGCATTGCATTGCACTGTGCTGTGCTGTGCTGTGTAGTGTAGTGTTGCATTGCATTGCACTGTTCTGTGCTGTGTTGTGTTGTGTAGTGTAGTGTTGCATTGCATTGCACTGCACTGCACTGCACTGTTCTGTGTTGTGTTGTGTTGTGTAGTGTAGTGTTGCATTGCATTGCACTGTTCTGTGCTGTGTTGTGTTGTGTTGTGTTGTGTAGTGTAGTGTTGCGTTGCATTGCATTGCATTGCATTGCATTGCACTGTTCTGTGCTGTGTTGTGTTGTGTTGTGTAGTGTAGTGTGGTGTTGCATTGCATTGCACCGTTCTGTGCTGTGTTGTGTAGTGTAGTGTTGCATTGCATTGCATTGCATTGCATCGCACTATTCTGTGTTGTTTAGTTGTTGGTTGGTCATCTCTGGCAGCTGTGAGGTGAGTGAGGCAGGCGGGCGGGTTCACGCCGGTGGTAGCGGTCACGGCAGGAAGGTCTCGGCCACCCGCATGCGCTGCTCCGGCCCGTCAGGCTGTCTCTCCATGACTTCCCTCAATCGCTCACTATTCAGGTCAAATACATCTCATCTCAACTCAGCTCATCTCTCCCTGTCTTCTGATCTCTTTTTTTCAGTCAACTCTAACCCCATGGTTTCACTTTCCCCACCTCTCTCTTTCTCTCTCTCTCTCCCTATCTCTCTGTGTGTTTTCTTTCTTCTTGTGACTGTGTAAAAGTGTGATTATCTATAAAACGTGTGTGTTCATACATTATACATATCTATTTATCTGTACGGATACAAGTTTCATCTATAAGAATTCATCCTCAATCGAGTCTTTGAATAGTGGCTTTGGTGTACATGCAAAGACTGATAATCCCACAGACACAATGGCAGACACATCTGTGAAAATATTTTCTGATTAAATCCTCTCCTGTTTGAATGATTGTGGCAAGATAATGGGGAGGGAGCATTCTGAAGCAAGGTGGAGTGGAAAACAACTGGCCATTAGCTACCATTTATTTTAAATGTGTAGTTTTTTTCTTCACTTCTCTCACTATAGACATGAAATCTGTTACTTTAAACATGTTATTCACAGTAGATGTGTTGACAAAGCACACAGTCATTACTTTGAATTTTAAATCGAACCTTTTGAGAATTAAGTAATAGCAAATTGTAAGAACCAAAAGTAAACAATCCTCTCTCTCTCACACACACACACACACACACTGCACTTTCATAAAATGTATTTGAAAGTTCAATCATGAACCAATTTATCTGTAATGGAAATTCTTCTTCTCCATTTGCCGGAGAAAGCAAGAGGTTGATTCTTTTCTCCACGCTGCAGGAAAACAATCATTTGTGTCCACTGCAGGCCAGAAAGGTCCAGAATACGATATTGTCACCTGTCTAACACTGCGTACGAGACACTGTGCGAGACAGTGCGTGTGATAGAGAGAGATGAGGAGGGAATTCAGAGACTTTGTGCATTTATGAGAATGTGTTTGTGGCACTTTCATTTTTCTTTTGCTTACCACCACATATTTTCCATGGCTTTCTTCTTTCCCTTCCATCTAATAATTTGGGTTTTCCAGTATTTGTTCTTTTGTAGTAACCCAAGCCCGTCCGGTTTCCCATATCCACTTGGTTAGCAGCAAACTAGATTGGAAGACAGCTGCTGTGTGGAAGCCTGTAGCGGCATGCCTGCAAGCGCACTGCACTCACATATGAATCACTTTTTGGGTTGTGTCCAGATATTATACCTGATGCATATAGCTGCCAGTGGCAATACAGTATGAACAGCCTCTTCACCCCTTGAGAAATTCTCTCTCTCTCTCTCTCTCTCTCTCTCTCTCTCTCTCTCTCCTTCTCTCCCCTCTGTCTGCCTTTGGGGGATTAATTATTCAGCATTTTCCCTTTAATTCCATAAATCTCTGCCAGCCTAAGTGGAGTTTGAGGAAGGCGCGCCGGTTCTAATGAGTGAAAACTTCGGGAGTGATGCCGTCCGGTGGTTGTGCCGGCCTGGGCCGGGCTGAGTCCTGCCTCTTCCCTCACCGGACATTACTTATTCCGCAAGCAGCCGCTCTCAGAGCGCATTAAGTGGCTTTATTATCCCCGACTCCCACTTTAATAGCCCTCTGTATTTAAAGGTGTGCATTAACTTGGTGGTGTGTCAGCTCTGTATAGGCGTGAGAGTTACACAGTAGGGAGGTGTGTCATATCAAAGTGGTTTTGGGGGGAGTTGTGCAGTCAAGGCTTTTTGAACATGCTCTCGTGAGTCAGTGGCTTTCATGGTTGATGCTGGAGCAAGTGCAGCAGAAATGCAGCAGCCAAACCAGGGATGTGGGGATCTGCTCATTATTGTTTTAGTGAAGACAGGAGAAAAGTGCACACAGTGGTTCAACATGAAATCTGCTACACCATATGTGTATGACAAGCAGGGGTGTAGTGGAGGCTAAACACAAGTAAACAGTTTATCCACCTCTGAAATTTCAGAGATATAGTTTAGAGTAGAGTTTATCCACCTCTCAAGAGTTTATTCACCAATTGCAACTTTTAACATTAATAAATCACACTGTAGTATTCACATTCACAATATGTACACTCTAGGAACCATTTAATACCACTGATATTGTTATAAACATTGGACAATAACCTCCACCATCATCAAACATTCTAATAAAAATCCGATAAAGCACGGCACAGTCCACCTTACCGTGATCACAGTGGTTTGCCCACGTCTTATTTTACCATTACACCCCTGAAGGAAATGCCAAGCTTATGGATGGAGGTCTCAGGAAAAATAACATGCTAGCATTGCTACGATACTGCTGATACTGAAGGCTGAAAAAATATACAGTCAGGAGGACCAAACTGACATGCAAAGGCAGTGTCAGGGGAATTGCTTAAAAGAACCTCCTTCATTCTAAGGGCAATTGTGGTTGATGCTAGAAAGCTGGGTGTCAGCTGATGGTTGAACGTGGGCAGTCCCATGGCTAGCCGGTTACACTTAACGTTAATCTGTGATATTTCAAAGCAGTTGTGACACTAGAAGATAAATAACCATGAATGACTTGCATTATCCATGTCCAGTGTTGCCACAGTTACCTTGAAAAAGTAATCTGATTACTGATTACTGATTACTCCTTTAAAAAGTAACTTAGTTACTTTACTGATTACTTGATTTTAAAAGTAACTATGTTAGATTACAAGTTACTTTATTAGTTACTTTCAGCAGCTGCCGACAACACCCCCAACGCCTCAACATAAAAATGATAACCGGTTTTGCCAATACTCACTATACTGGAAGTGCATTTTAACAGCAATGTATAGCAGACATCCCAACCTAACCTACTTAGATACTGAAATGCAGATGTTTGTTCAATAATGTCTAAGTACACCAAATAAGGAAGGCCTATTGATAGAAATTGTTATAGTAAAATATGTAGATTTTTTTTCATGTAGCCTTGGCAACTAGCCATCTTGTAGCCTATAGGCCTGAGTAATATGCAAATGAAATTACACTTGTTAAACTCACCTCAACAAGTCTTTTGCAATCATTTAACCCGCCGTGAGCAATGCTAAAGTTGCTGTTACAAACAGTGCAGTGTGCAAGATTATCATTATGTTTTAATCTTTTGAGACAATTGGGTACACTTTTGTGTAGTCTGATGTGAAATGGGTCTTAAAGGAACACGCCACCCAAAATCAGTAGTGATATATGTTCTTACCGTAACTTTCACGAGTTGAGTCGTACCTCTCCGCGTCGGTAGGTGCACTCAAACGCTCTGTCGCGCGGCGCGAATGTGTTAGCATGTCTTAGCAAAATCTTCCTTTTTGAGGGGCACTGACGCTGCCATGACGCTTCTGTTCCTAGATACACTGACTGAACTGATTAATTATGTTTGGGAGAAAAGAGATATAAGCACTTACACTGAAAACGGATTGGTTGATTTAGCAAAACAGACCAGGATGCTCTCTGTCTTGGATGCGCTTCAGGCAGAAACGCACCACTCCTCTCTCTCTCCCTCTCCTTTGTGTGCGCATTAAGCTATGCACACGCGATTTGAAGCAAAGATTCTAGAATCTTTGATTTGAAGTCCGGTCTGGCTTGCGTGCTCTTGTTCGCTCTAGGTTCCGGGAGATTTTATGTAATTTGCGGGCGTCAGGAAGCCGCTATCAATATGTGGGAGACTCCCAAAAGTTCGGGAGACTTGGGATGTCTAGCTAGACAGCACTTTGTCGCCAGCACAGAACGTACAATGTACCTTAATGTTGTCATGTTTAGCTGACACAAACTCAAAGTAATGACTGATGAAATGTGCATCTCTCTCTCTCTCCCTCCATTGTTGTTTTCGTTTGTGTCGCTGCACGTGAATTGTCCTCATGCTGAAAACGTGAGCATAGCCTACATGACATTAATCCCCAAGACAAGAAGAAAGCAAAGAATATATCTTTTTATTAAGGAAAATGACAAAAATAGTAACGCACAGTAACTTAGATAAGTAACTTTAATCTGATTACTGGTTTGTAAAAAGTAGCGCGTTAGATTACTCGTTACTGAAAAAAGTGGTAAAAATAGACTAACGCGTTACTAAGTAACGCGTTACTGGCATCACTGTCCATGTCTGCTCTAAGTGAAAATATACCATTTTGTTAAAACGTTTACGATTTACATCCCAGCGATTTAAAACGTTGTTTTTTCATTCCAGAATTCCCATTACTGCTTTTGATTGTTGTTTACACCTCTATAAATTCAATTCAATTTTTGTAATTATGTGCAACATTCTCCTTTATTAGTGAGGAATATAGGCAGTGTTGTCTGCTTTTTCACACTTCGATAAATAAGCCATGTGTATGAGATTGTTTGTGCTATGAAAAAAATAGGGCTTGTGAGGATGTTGCAAGTGTGTGTGTGTGTGTGTCTGTGTACAGTATATGTGTGTGTGTGTGTGCCTGCCTGTGTATATGCGTGTGTGTGTGTGTGTATGCCTGTCTGCATACACACAGGTGTGTGTGGGTGATTGAGAGGTGTCGTGCAGAGGGAGAGAATGAGTGAGAAAGAGAGAGAGAGGAAGATGAAAAGGAACAAAAGAAGTTTGTTCTCTCCCGCTGTGGTTTTAATATTCCAGACAGGTGGTATTTGAAGACTTTATCCCATGTGGCACCTTTCATCATAATAGGATACTGCAGACAAGAAAATGGCTCTCCACCGAACAGCCATCATAATTGACCGGCCCACCATCCATTCCCATGTGGTACACATAGATCATGAGCTTAGGACAGCTCATCCACTTCTTTTCACTCCCTAAGACATGGCAAAGCTGGAGATTTCTCCCTCCTACCCTTGAAATGGATATGGGTATGAGGTAAAAGGCTTTCAATGCATTGTTTGGTATGCTCAGTTAAGAAAATGTTTCTGAAGAGAATTGTTGTGAATTATTGTTGTTGATTTACATAATAGGTGTTAAAAGGAGAGAAAAAAAAACATTGAGTGCATTGTGGAACACGATGCTATCCAACCCACACCAAATAAATGTTTAGGAACTGTCACAACAGATAGGGAGTGCATGTGGATGGGAGGCTACGGTGAAGCATGAACATGTGAGCACATCACGGCTTCAGAGAATGGATCTGGGCGCCGACGGCACTCAGAGGGCTCCTCAAAGACAAGCCAGAGAGCAGTCCCAGAGAGAGAGAGAGACAAGAGAGAGAAAGAGAGGGAGGGGGGAGTGATGGAGAGAGAGAGAGAAAGAAAGAAAGAGATGGAGAGAGGGAGGGAAGGGGAAGAGTGATGGAAAGAAAGAGAGGTAGAAAGAAAGAGGGAGGGGAGGGGTAGAGTGATAGGAGGGATACGGAGGAATGAGGTCGTGGAGCACGCCTCAAAGGAAGTGCCCTTTTATGTCAAGACAGAGAAGAGCTGGTGCATAGGGAGTGGGTGGTAAGGCAATGCAATGGCGTGTGTGTGTCTGTGTGTGTTTGTTTGTGTGTGTGTGTGTGTGTGTGTGTGTGTGTGTGTGTGTGTGTGTGTATGTGTGTGTTTGTTTGTGTGTGTGTATGTGTGTGTGTGTGTGTGTGTGTGGTGGAGGGGGTTTGCTGTAGATGAAGAGCATATCAGTCAGCCGATGTCCACAGAGTCCTTCCCTGCTTCTCCTTCTCGCTTAGGATGCACGATCGCTCTCCTGATGGACAGACAGGAGGCGGCGTGTCTTAGCGGCCGACCGCCGGGGGAACGTGATCCAGTTAGCTTGGCATGCCGGGGTGTGATCGACTCTCATTCGGACTGAGTGGGATTCTGTCTGCCTCATTTACATAAAAATCACTCAAAATTCTCATCACTCCTCCAGGACATTCAACCGCCTGGCGAAAGGTCTCATACCCACACTGATTCCAACACCATCACCAAGTGCAGAACTGCGCATAATGGACCTTAGTGCCCCTGAAAAAGTTTTTTGTGTGTGCATGCGCCTCTTCACAGATCTTTCGCTTTAAAATATATGAATTCCATAGCTGTTTGGCTCACAGAACTGAGCTCCACCACTGCAGTTTTGCACAATTGTAGACATGAAAAATTGTCCATACATTTCATACATACAAAAAAAGTCCATACATTTCATTTGCGTGAGATGCTGGTTATTCAGGGTTTTATTCCTGTGTAAAAAGATGACTCATTGGCTTAGATCTTCGAGCTCTGAGGACATTGGTCAGTATGCCATAGTCAACCCACGGATATGAGATCTCCAGGGAAACCATGTTGTTGCTAGGTGCCAGTGAATGCTTGTTAAAAGCATTGTTGGAATGTTTTTCCTCTGTCAATGTGAGATATAGTATCCTTGCATAACAGTATCCCCTACAAAAATATGTATGCAATTAGCATCCAATCAGGTGACGAAATTATACATTTTATAAAACTTAATTGAATTAGCTGAAAATGTAGGCTATTATATTGTTTTGTTTATGTATCTGTACCTGAAAGCAAATTACTTCTCACAAGTTGCACACATTTGTTTCCCATCCTGTTGGCCTATAAGCATACACAAACAACACACACACACAAGGCATTTTTTGGAGTGCAGTCAAAGTTTGTGCCACTTTGCAAGTTGCAACACCAGTTTCTGTACCTGCCCCACTCAGTTTTTCTGTGGAGCTGGCATTATGTTGATGGCACCAACTGCAGTGGTAAGTAATTTTTTGCAGCATGTATAAAATCACGCCTTCAGCACACTCCGAGCACTGGCATTTCCTTCCCTAAAAAGTGCTTACTTGACCCTGGCACGTTTGAAATGCGACGCCACACAGCATAAACATCCACCTGCCTCCCCAAATACACACACACACTTCTGTCACACTTCACTGTTCGTGACAGGAGGGGTGTACACATTTCAGCCACTTACTGGCTAGTGAGAGCCTGCCAAGAGTCTCAACTGTGTCTGCGCCAAGCAAAAATTATCTACCAAAAATGAATCAGAGACAACCATGTTCATAATTATAGCTATGAAATATTGAGGATGTGTTTGAGCACTTATGTGCCCAGGGGCTAGCATTTAAGCATTAAATGGAATTATGGCAGATGAGCGTGCTAAATAAATTGTCCAGGTCTTGTCATCCTCAGTGCCTGCTCTGTTAGCATGAAAGCATAAGACGAGAGGCAAAAGTTGTTCATTTTAGTCATCATTTTAGCTGCCTTAGTGCTTGGCACAAAAGCTGGATGAATGTGCTTTGTGGTAGCTTCTGTAAAGTGAGGGTAATAGCCGCCAAGCCGTGTGCACAATATCTTCTTAGGTGCCAACTGGCCTCAATGTCCGTGCAGGAATTACAAAGAAACTGCACCACCGCATCCTGCTTGAGGCTTAATGTACCTTAATTTATCTACAGCCGGAACTACCGGAAGAACTGAAATTACTCAAGCCACCCTCTCCAATCAGACAGGCGGTAATTAAGCAGTATGAAGCCTTAACAGGATTATATCTATGCGTACTTGTGTAACATAAATGGCCCCTGATAGGCGGCTGTGACAGCAGGGGTGGAGAGGGGAGAAGAGAGAGGGCCGGCTGGGGGCTTTGGCACGGAGAGGCGCCGGCTAATGTCGCGGCGTTTGTCTCTGTCAGTGCCGTGTTCTCCTCTGGCAGGCTCGGCATGGCCACGGAAACCTGGACGAGAAGCCGGAGAGCGGGGCCAGCCATGCGCTCGTTTACACCTGTCGGCTAGTAGTGGCGTAGAGACAGCCCTCGTCTCTGCCAGAAGGATCTGGAAGCTTGGAGTGTAGCTGCTAGAGAAATCGATGGTGTCGGACATGCAGGTGTGTACTGGGACTAATGGATCTGTTTCTTCCAGAGGAGGTACATGATAATGTGCACACCTGTCAAGGTCTATGTGTGTGTTTGATGTATGCATTGGGTATGTGTGTCTGAATATTAAAAATGTAAACATTCTGAATACAAAGTGTGTGTGTGTATGTGTGTGTTTGTATTTGTATACATGTGTATCTGTACGTGTGTGTGTGTGTGTTTGTGTACATGGTTATCTGTATGTGGGTGGGGTGGGTGGCAATATTTATATGCATGTGTGTGTTGGGTGCACATGTGTTTGTTTCTGAGCTGAGTGTGCATGCTGCCTGCTGTGGACCAGGGAGACCCTGCTGCCTTAATGACAGGCTCTGGTGGGATTAGAGCCTTTCCAGGCACTCCGCTGGGACCCCAGGGGCCAGCGTCAATACAAATGTCCCCGTCTGACCTTTAGTCCTCCCAAAACTCTCTTTTACAAACTTTAGCTTACTGCTTGCTTTGGGAAGCAAAGATAAATCTTAATCCAGAAGGATAATGTTTAAAATGTTTACAGATACGCCGAGAATATTATCCACTACGGTATAAAGATAATATTTTGTCCTGATATACTGTAGATATAATATTGTGGTATAGCTTTTCATAATCCCTCAATGCTGACCTAAATACTATTTGCAATGAGAATTCCTCTCCCTATGTCCTATTTAGTCAGTGCATTCACACCATGAAGACAATGTGCTGTCAGAGAGCCCTGAAATTTATCCTCCAACCACAAGAAAACTCTTGTAATAGAGAGCTCACCATCTGTTCACAACAACTAGAGCAACCGTAATTCAGTGGTATTATTATTTATGATACATTTCTATAGCCATTAAAATATGTATGCATTATGGTAGGCCCCTGTGTCCATGTCCAACATATCCTTTGACATTACATTTAATATCTAGGATGTTATTGAGCAACAGTTATCCACAGTATTTATTTCGAGTGAGTTAATGAATCATTTTCAGCATGATTTATGCTCATGAGAATAGCATAATGAGTGTTATCTTATGTAGCTTTATTGCTGTGCGATTATACTTTACATTTCCATTCAGTTTGACATCATCACCATTGGAAAGAATAATAATCCATTTTGGTTTCTGTTATTAGACTAATTATCATAATTTAGCAACCAGAGAGAGAGAGAGATAGGCATGTAAAAAGATGAACTGATCTTTTAAAAGAATACAGAGAGATGCTTGGGGAGTGTAAGTATTTCTCTGTCATTGCACCGCCAGCCACCACATGCTTTATTCATCACTGTCACTGTCAGTTGTCAGCTGCAGTTCACCAGTTTGTAACCCGCACTGTTTTCAAGACATGGTCTTTGAGGCAACTCTGAGCACCGATCTGGTATATAGCCAATGTTTGCTCCCCTCAAGTCAGGTCCAGGTCACAGTCTGTTGCTGAAAACTCCTGATATGTGCCCCTCACTAATGAAGCCAAGACTGTTCAGAGTCCATGTTGTATCGAGTGGGTTTTCTATCCTGCGTTTTTTGCTGATTCAACAATTAATCAAAGACGAACAGCTTGTGTCCTTTGGACTTTTGCCATGCCTGTGCCCTTGCTTGATAAGGTATGGTTGCTTATGCCACTGCTCAAAATGGCATCCGTCTATATCTTATGTATTATGTATGTTAATATATGTTTTTTTCTAGATTTATTTGGGCGAGACCTGAGGTCAGTGTTTCGGAGTGATGGCTAATTGATCGGATGTTTCCTTAATGATCACTCTCTTTTGCTTAGAATGGTCTGGCAGGAGATGATAAAAGTCCTCCCTGTTTTCTTTCTTTTTCACTCTCTATCATAACACATGCACACACAGACAGACACACACACACACACACACACATACTTTCTCTTACAGGCATTGACACAGAGACATACTGTATACACAGGTGAGTTACACAAAATGGTGTTTGTAACAAACGGAAGTTCGGGAGGAGCATGACGGAATTTGCCACGCCTCCTTCAATCAGACAGGTTATTTATTCGCAGTCGGCCTCTATCCGCCGAAGTTGCAGCATCGGCGTCACTCCGCTTGCAAGGAGAGCTACTCTGCGGACCATATCTTTGATTAGAGCAGAGTTGGATGTAGGATCGTTTGCCCTCGTTTCGCAAGGAAAGCAGACCTACGTCGCCTTCTCCAACAATCAGTTTATCTTTTCTCTCCTACTATAGCCGATCAACCGAGCACCAGCGCCGCAGCACGGAGCTCCCCCTCTGTTCTTGCAACACGTTTTTCATCTCCGCAAGTTATGGCAGCCCGCGTGTAGCCCTCTACCTTGCCTTCCGCTACTGCGGCCTCTTTCTTTATTCCTAAACAGCTTTTCCCCCTGCTCACTCAACTCAGCAAGTTATGGCAGCCCGCATGCAGCCCACTACCTTGCCTTTCGCTACTGCAGCCTCTTTCTCTATTCCTAAACAGCTTTTCCCCCTGCTCACTCAACTCAGCAAGTTATGGCAGCCTGCGTGCAGCCCTCTTGCCTTCCGCTACTACGGCCTCTTTCTCTTTCCAGCTAATCAACCCTTCCTTACTTTTCTCTTTGCCTACCTAGGGTGCTGCGTAACCTCCTTCCCCTTCCCCCGTAGCGACCGCGTCGCTACTTTTTCCCCTTTCCCCATCATCTCCCGCCGGCACAAACCACGTTCGAGCCCACGTTTTTCCCCAGCCAGGAACCGCGTTCCTGGTTCTCCCTCACCCCTCTTTCCCTGGATTGGTGCCACCACCCTATAGGCTACCGTATCTGCATCTCATCTGAGACCATGTCTACATAAAATAGTAATACAATATAATCTATGTGGTGATCACAAAATGTATTTTTGGAGCATCGCTTTAACTCAATGCCGGCGTTGGCCATAAAGGCAGCTGATACACAGGAGCTGTTGCTCTGTCGCTTATTGCCAAGAGGACAAGGAAGGAATTTTTCTCCTTTAAATGTCGGAGTTTTTTCGCCATCCATTGAGTGTCAGCATATTAAAGCCCTTCCCTAGCTGACCAAGGGAGCACCTGCACCTGCGTGTAGCTCTGCTGTTCCTCGGAATCCTCTCTAATGTGTTGCTGCTCATCACTTCTCTTGCCATTATAGCTACCGCAGTTAGCTACAGCAGCCTATTTTAATTGTGTAGGCCTTACTAGCCTACTAAACATTGGGATGCATTAGATGTTGAACTTCACAACCGCGTGTTTTTGGGCTGTCATTTTCAACATCTACTCTCTCCTGCAGCCCTCTATACAATTTGGCTAATTATTTTTCCATCGCATGGAAAGATCCCCCCTCCAGACTACGGACGCTCTGTTACTTGCTTCTGGTTTCAAACGCAGCTCAACGCTGTTCTAACGCAAATCGGAATCCCAGCAGGCCGTTACATATTGTAACGTCGGCGCAAAAAGACAGTGTTCGCGTTCTCCCGCGCAGGGGATCCTGGGATACAAGGGTGAACATTTGGGGGGTTTATGTCGTTATTCTCCTAAGTTATAAGTGTAATGTTAGCGTCTTTATTGTGACATGTTTCCCTTTTAGTTCTCCCTCGTGTGTGATCCTTTTTGTGTGGGAGGCTGCGTCCTCCCCTGTATGTGTAGTGTGTGTGCGTGCTTGACCTGCCCTGTTTGCATTGTGTTCTGTGTCTTGGTCATGGTCTATCTGTGTCCCGCTCTCGTTCCCAGTGAATAAACCTTTTTTTGGTCATGGTTTATTTATTCATTTTCAAAGCATGAATGCAAAAATTGTACATTACAAATATTCATTCAACAATCAAGGAGCAGACTCCCACCCGCCCACCCCCTCCCCACACACCCACCCAGTCCCCCTCCCTTGACACTACAGGCATACACATACAAATACATCACAGACACACAGATCATAAGCACAGTAAAGATAAACCTAAAAACACACAAAAAACAAAACCAAAATAAATAAAATACAAATAAAAATAATAAATTAAAACCATGGTGGACAGATCATTGGTGGTTGGCTGCATAACAACAACAGTATGGTGTGCTTGTGCTAATCAGTGAGGATAGGAGCAGGCTTCACTCAATTTGTCTATTTCTAAACTTTAAGAGTGCTGGCCTGGATAGTTATACCTACAAGAAAAATAGGAGAGAGGCCGCACTATGCATACATACTCTTTTATTGTGCTTGTGCTAATACCATACAATGGGGGTCAGGGGCCCTAAATGAAGGTTTGGAAGAGTTCACAACTACCCTATTATTGAGATATAGATATGTCCTAAGTACTAGGCATGTAGAAGGAGAATAGAAAGTCAGGTCATGGGAGTGTTTGTAAGTCTGTAAAATATTGTATGAAAGGACACCAGTGCTCAAAAAATCTACTTGTGTCCCCCCGCAGAGTAAATTTGACTTTCTCTAATTTTAAAAAAAACATGATGTCTGTCAACCAGACAGATACAAGAGGGGGCTGTGGTGATTTCCAATTAAGTAGAATTCTACGCCTAGCCAGTAGGGTGGCAAATGCCACAACGTTTGCCTGGGTCTTGCTGAGGACGTGTGGGGTGGGTGAAACACCAAATATGGCTACAAGTGGACATGGTTCCAAAGTGATTTCTAAAATTTCTGATAGGATTTTAAATATAGAATTCCAGTAATGCTGAAGTTTGGGGCATGATGCAAACATATGAGTCAAGTGGCAGGGGGTACCTCTACACCTAACACAGATGTCCTCAGTGTCAGGGTACATTTTTGATAGCCTTGAACTTGACAGATGCAATCTCTGAACAACTTTAAACTGAGTCAGGCCCAAACGGGCACATGATGAAGAATTGCGTATTCTATTAATGGCCCTCTCCCAGAAATCTACCTCAAATTCCACACCCAGCTCCTGCTCCCATGCAGCAGCACTTTTAGAGCACTGCTCCGTGTTAAGCGACAGAAGAGCCTGATAAATGTGGGAAACAAGTGACCTCTGATTGGGCTGGAGTTTAAAGAGGTCTTCCCATGGCTGCTTAGAGGGTAAAGCGGGGAAATCTGAAAACGTTTTTAAGACACAGTGCCTAATTTGAAAGTACCTAAATAAGTGTGCCTTAGGCAAGTCATGTGAAGCAGATAGGTCTGTGAAGCTACCAAAAACTCTGCCTATGTATAAGTCATTGAACGTCTGTATACCATTTCTCTCCCACAACTGAAATGCAGTATCTAGAAAAGAAGGTGGAAAAAGATGATTGCGGGTTATTGGCATGAGAGTCGAGGGGGAGTATGACTTAAAATGGCGCCTGAATTGATACCAAATTTTCAAGGAGTTACAGACAATTTGGTTATCTGTGTAACGAGAGGGAGATGTCGGAAGTGATGAAAAGAGAAGAGTCGGGAGGGAGGACGATACGCATGACGTCAACTCAAGTTGGCACCACAGGGGTTGGGTGTTACATACCCAAAACAGGAGTTTATGGATATTTGCTGCCCAGTAATAATACATAAAATTTGGCAAAGACAGTCCTCCACTAAGTGAGCACTGCTGCAGGAGGGACTTCCTAATCCTAGGAGTCTTTCCACTCCATATGAAGGAAATGACCGCTTGATCAATAGATTTAAAATATGATTTTGGTAAAAATAGAGGGATACATTGAAAGAGATATAGAAATTTTGGAAGAATGTTCATCTTAACTGCATTAATTTTGCCGAGCATTGACAGGGGCAGATTACACCATCTCTGAAAAGCAGACCGTATATAGCTTAGTAGGGGGGTAAAATTGGCATCTAATAAAGCAGACAGTGTACGAGTAACAGTTACTCCCAAATACTTGATGCTACAGGTATTCAGTTGAAATGGTAGATCAGATTGCGAAAGCAGGAGAGCCTTTGAGTTTATGGGGAGACATTCACTCTTTTGTAGATTGAGCTTGTACCCAGAAAAGGAGCCAAAGTTTTGTAATAACGACAGAATGTTGGGTAATTGAGAAATAGGATCAGTAACATACAAAAGTAAATCATCTGCATACAACGCAAGCCTGTGTTCAACGCCCCTACGGGTTATCCCCAGGAATGAGGTTGACTTCCTGACAGCTATGGAGAGGGGTTCTATAGCAATGGCAAAAAGCAAGGGAGAAAGCGGACAACCCTGACGAGTGCCACGAAATAAGTTGAAATATTCAGACCTGGTATTATTGGTGTTGACAGAGGCGAGGGGTGAGGTGTACAGGAGGCATATCCAGGATATTAGTGTGTCCCCAAAGCCAAATCTTTTCAGAACAGTGAAAAGGTATTCCCACTCAACTCTGTCAAATGCCTTTTCAGCATCCAGAGAGATGACTACTTCAGGGAGTTCACACGTGTCTTTGGAATAGATAATATTAAACAGAGTTCTAATATTGAAAAATGAATGTCTGCCTTTTATGAAACCAGTCTGCTCTTCAGATATTATACAGGGAAGAACATTTTCAATGCGGGTAGCTAGCAGCTTAGCTAAGACCTTAACATCAGCATTGAGGAGACTCAGGGGCCTATAAGAGCCACACAGCTCAGGGTCTTTCCCTTCCTTTAACAGGAGAGAAATTGAAGCCTGTCTTAGAGTGGGGGGGAGTGAACCTTGCTCTAGTGATTCCTCAAACACAGAGAGAAGTAACGGGGCTAATTGAATGTGAAATTTCTTATAGAATTCAGGAGGGAAACCATCTGGACCAGGGGCTTTGCCTGATTGCAAAGACATGATAGAACACACAACCTCATTCAAATGTATAGGGCCATCAAGTTGATCAGCTAGAGTGGAATCTATATTGGGGATATCCAAGTTATTAAGAAAATGGATCATGTTATCGGGGTTGGGTGGGAGCTCAGAGGAGTAAAGAGAAGAATAGTAAGACTTAAAAGCAGTGTTTATTTCAACAGGGTCGATCGTTAATGTACCAGACTGATTTTTTATCTGTGGAATAGTGCGTCCTGCTGCATAGCGCTTCAGCTGATGTGCTAGAAGGCGACTGGCTTTATCGCCATATTCATAGTAAGAACCCCGAGACTTAAGCAGTAACCTCTCAGCTACCCCTGTTGACAAGAGGTCGAACTCTGCCTGAAGGTCAAGGCGTTGTTTATAAAGCTCAGGAGATGGGTTCAGTGCATACTGACGATCAATGTCAAGAATGGCATTGGAAAGGTCTGTCTGTTTAGCTTTCCTACTTTTGTTTTGGTACGACGCATATGATATAATGTATCCTCTAAGGTAAGCTTTGAGGGTGTCCCACAGTAAAGAGTAAGATGTGTCAGGAGTTTTGTTTATCCTAAGGAAAGTGTCAATGGATGAAGAAATTATCTCACAGAAAGAGGGGTCAGATAAAAGTAAGGAGTTCAGTCTCCATGGGGGTCGGTCCGCATGGTGGGAATTCAAGTTAATATCAAGCAGCACGGAAGCATGATCTGAAATAACAATAGGTAAATACTTTGTGTTTGTAACCTTTGGAAGTAGAGAGCCATCAACAAAGAAGTAGTCTATGCGAGAAAACGTATGGTGGACGTGAGAAAAGAATGAGTATTCCCTTGCTAGAGGATTGTTAATTCTCCAGGGGTCACTATATTTATGCTGCAACATGAATTCACAAAAGGCCTTGGACATAGCCGATGGAACACTGGTTCGAGCACTGGATCGGTCCAGCACAGGGTTGACAACACAGTTCAAGTCTCCACCAAATATTAATAAATGGGTGTTCAGGTTTGGAATCTGCATTAAAAGGTTATTGGCAAATTCCAAATTATCAAAATTAGGGGCATATACATTCACCAAAATAACAGGGGTGTGGTTGATGGATCCCACTATGATTAAATATCTACCATTTTTATCAACTATAACCTTAGTTTGGGAAAAGTGTATATTTTTGTGGATTAAAATGGCAACTCCTCTGGCCCTGGAATCAAAATTAGAATGAAAATAAAGCTGAGCCCAAGGCGGTTTTACTCTAAGTTGGTCCTTAACACGCAGGTGAGTCTCCTGAAGAAAAGCTACATCTACCTTCAATTGTTTTAAGTGAGAAAACACTCTAGATCTCTTCACAGGGCTATTCATCCCTTTCACATTCCAGCTCAAGAATCTCAAGGATAAGTCATTTTTAACATGATCCCCCATACCTTAAATCAGAGTAAATGAAAAAGCAAAATGGGTATGAGAAATAGGCTGAATTACAGCACATGCTTACACCTAGCAAAAACCAAAGGACCTCAGCTAAGAGGCGTAATGTTAGAGCAACCACCATATGATCAAACAACTGTAAAGTTAACCAAAACAAATTAAAACACATAGATAAAGACATAAACACATACAGACAGCGAGACAAAGTCACACGTTCACACAAATATCCCCCTCTCCCTCCCCTCCCCCAGTCCCTGAATCTCCCTCCCCAATCGAGAGAGATCGCGGGAAAACTTGTCATCTGATTCCGATGCATCTAAACAAACAAATCTCCTCTTCTGAACAGAGAGGCTCCCCGGTGAAAAATACACAATATCCAGTATTTAAGCTAAATTATTATATCAAAACACCCCTGCGATAAACAGGTCAGAAACACACTGGCTAAACATAGAACAACGTTACAGCTCAATCGCAAACACAGTTTAGTTGGCGCAAGTAAATGTGAAATGCATTTTAAAACATCTACAAACGACCCAGCCGGGAATCGCACGACATAGTCAAGAAAATAAAAAAAATAAAAAAATAAAACATGTACATGGTAATTAGGTCCGAGAACAGGCTAATTACCAAAAGAGCTAAGTTAGTATTAGCTAGCTGCTGATGAGTTCCAGCTTGCCAGCAACGTAGCAAGCAAGCTAGTAGGCTAAACACTATATAGGCTAGTGGACTTGAAGTAAACAATATACTTTGACCATAGACTGTAAAAAGACTTTGACACATATTTAGAAGGCCCAAACCTTACTTCACCCTGAAGGAAATTTACTGTCAAACCAGCTCTGTGCTTCCATGGGCGAATTGAAGTGGAGTTTCTCGTTGCCATGGTCGATGCGAAGTTGGGCAGGAAAACGCAGGGAGAACCGCACGTCTTTCTCCTTCAGACAACGTCTCACATTGGCGAATGCAGCCCTCTTCTTAGCGACGCTGGCGTTGAAGTCCGGGAAGATGTAAACATTCCGACCGCCATGAGTGAGCTGCTTCTTGTTAATAATCCCCCAGCGCCAGGCTCGCTCCTTGTCCTGAAAGTAGTGGAACCGAACGATGAAAACCCTTGGCTTTAGCCCTTCAGCGTTGGGGTTCGATGGTTTGGCGCCAATGCGATGAGCACGGTCCAGAAGCGGTGGTGATTGGAATACATCTGCCCCAAGAACATCAGCGAAAAAGTTGGACATGTATGTCACTGGATCAGCTCCTTCTGCCCCCTCAGGTATGCCAATGACTCGAAGATTGCAGCGGCGGGAGCGGGATTCTAGGTCTTCCATTTTATCTGATAGCTGCCTATTAGCTGCTAGCCGTGGAAAGATGCTCGACCGCTCTTTCTAGCGAGACAACCCGGTCACTGTAAGAGGAGAGGTGTTGCTCCAAATCAACAATACGGCGGTCTTGAGAATCAATCCTCGCAGTAAATCCCTCAATCGCAGCAGCAATAGGTGCAAGAGCAGCGTCGATCGCCCGTTTAAGTTGATCAGTAATGGCAGAGGTTAGATCGGACATTAAAGCAGCACGAAGATTGTCCAAATCCACAGGTAACTTAACAGCCTTAACAGGGGAGGCGCCATTAGCACTAACGTTAGCAGACCCGCTAGCATGGTCAGAGTTTTTAGTAGTAGCAGGCATAGTGGTAGTAATCCTGTTCCGACGTTGCTTCTCCATTCCAGAAAAGAAAGAAAAATGTTCTAAAACTTCAAAGATAAAAATACGGGGGTGTAACTGTGTGTGAAAATATTTTTATATGACAATTTGATAGAAACACCAGGGAGCTCTCTCCACCTGCGTCTTGTTCACTCACATGCTCAACCGGAAGCCGTGAATAAACCTTTTGATTGGACAACTGTGTGGTTCGATATCAAATCGTTACATTGGTGTCAGAAGCGACTTTCGAACATGGCCTCCACTCAGCGGGAGCAGCTGGGAGCGGGAGACCTCATCACTGGGTGGAGGCCCACGCAAGAGGATGCAGGGAGAGCCCTTGTAAGGGCTACTAAAAAGCTCGGGGCCTTCTATCGCTACTGCCGACGGAGGAGAGGAGCTTTCGGTTGGAGCTGCCTGCGGCCATGGGAGAAGTTCTTGCCGGAAGGGGAGCCTGAAGAAGCGTTCGCGGAGAGGACGGCGATGGCCTGGGCGCTGACTCCACGGCGAGCCGCGACGCGTGAGCAGAGAGGGAGTGCGGCGAGGAAGAGGTTCCTAGACGATGGACGGTTGGCGGAGCCGCTGAGGGCAGCGAACTCACGACGGTGGGGCAGCTTCGACGAAAGGGCCCTCTAGTGTGTGACTGTTTTGGTGTGTGCTTTAACTTTTGGGTGCGTGTGAGGGGCACCGTGCAGTGCTAGGCGCTAGTTCTAGTTGGCCTGTTGGCCGGCGCCTTTTAAAAAAAAAAAAAAAAAAAAGTTCGTTGTGGAGTTCGATAGCACGACCATCTCGGGGGTCGTGCCTTCGCCGAGGCCGCGAAGGAGTGGAACGGGCCGGGAACAGAGCAGTACGGCTCTGCGAGATGGCAACACGAGGAGGGACGCCGAAGACGGTAGCTGCAGCGGGAGAGCTCAGCGCGGTCCGGTTGCTGTGGAGTCGGTGCCTGTCTGTCCCGGTCGGCGACTCGACGGAGCGGAGTGGCGTTGGCGCAGCTTCATCTGGCCCCCCTCGAACCCCGGTGCTTGGTACAGTGTCGACGGTTGTAAGGCCACCTAGGGCCCCGTCTGGAGAGGAGGAGTGCCGCGGTGTCACGCCGCGGAAAGTGCAGCCTGAGGGCGGCTGCTGAGAGGGAGCTGGTGACGAGCGGGTCGGCCACGTGGCTGCTAGCACGCCCGTACTGGATTGCTAGCAGCGTGGCGCCCGTTGAGTGAGCTCCTGCGGCGTGCACCCCACGTGAGTTGGCGGTACTGTCGCACTGAACTGAGTGGCGGGCGACGCGCGCCGACGTTAGCATGTGGCTACCTCGTGGGCATTGCCGAGGACGGCAATGGCTTGTTGGGGGAGCTGTGTAACGTCGGCGCAAAAAGACAGTGTTCGCGTTCTCCCGCGCAGGGGATCCTGGGATACAAGGGTGAACATTTGGGGGGTTTATGTCGTTATTCTCCTAAGTTATAAGTGTAATGTTAGCGTCTTTATTGTGACATGTTTCCCTTTTAGTTCTCCCTCGTGTGTGATCCTTTTTGTGTGGGAGGCTGCGTCCTCCCCTGTATGTGTAGTGTGTGTGCGTGCTTGACCTGCCCTGTTTGCATTGTGTTCTGTGTCTTGGTCTTGGTCTATCTGTGTCCCGGCTCTCGTTCCCAGTGAATAAACCCTTTGATTGGACAACTGTGTGGTTCGATATCAAATCGTTACAATATTTTATGGTGCAGCCTCCAACGCGGCAAATAACGGCCTGTCCGATCAAGCGCTCAAAACTCTCGCCCGTGGTCTCCCGACGCCTTTCACTCTTCTATCAGATCAGTCTCTCTGATCTGAGGGAATTAGCGCACCTCGCGCTCTCCCGTCGAATTTGTTCGTGTGGTCCTGGCTATAGGGTCCCTCATCTTTAACGCATTTTTTGGGGTGTATTGTGGAATCCTGCACGACTCCTGCCTGCGCAGTTGACTCCTGCACGATCCCGCAAATCACTTCAGGACCCTGGCCAGAGACTTCGCCAAACATGCTTTTCTATTATGCTATATCTGTTTGCAAATTACGGAATGTGAACTAGTGAACAGGGAATTACATGAACAGAGCATAATTAGCTCATTTTGCATAGGTTTTGTATGCTATATTTTGTATGGTAGTTTTAGACACAGTGGGGGGGGGGGGAGTTGCATTAATGAATAATATATTTTGCAAGCAGTGGATGTAATTACCTCGGAATCTATATTTTTGCACATTAGCACTGTGCTGTTAATGAGTTGACTTCATAAATATTACATTGAGGAGATTAGTGCTCAGCCCTTATAGATTTACATGCTCCAGGATGCTTATAGTTTTGTGATTTCTTGTTAATGATGGGATGGTGATGACCATGGCCCCTCTAGCATTTAATGCACATGAGCTTGTCACCTATAATGACTGCAATGTGTATGGATAGGGAGAATCACAACCCTCATTGATATAGTCATAGATAAAGCCTATAAGAAAACTCACTCTGATTACTTGTTTTCTACGCAGTCTCACCGCTTCACTTTACCAGCCAGAAGTGGGACTATGTAGTCTCGCTGGAGGACCCCCCTCCACAGAAACTGTTTCCAAAATGAAGATGGATCTGTAAGTGGAGAGATGCGCTGAGAGGAAAGCGAGATAGCGAGACAGCGAGTGAAAGCAAGCAAGCTCAAGAGAGCACTCGTCGGGGGACTTAACCTTCGGCAGCACTCCGAGGGCTCGGAACGCAGCAGCTCTGGAATGGCTAAGATGAGCATCGGCGAGTGCCTATCTGTCAGGTAGGGCCGAGGGGACGCGCTGCCTCTTAAGCGGAGATAATCACACCAGGGCTCCCTCAAGGGGCCTTTCTGCATCCCCTATTTGGCATCTGCTAAAACGCAGTGAAACCTATTTTCCTGAAGGGCTTGCTGTCATTTTGATACAAACAGCTCTGCTGGGCTAATTAATGTTGCCTTTGTGTGCTGCTGCTAATTAATGTGTGATGTGGCCCTTGGGACCAGTGGGCATATATTTCCCTGTAAAGTGCAAAGGATAATTGCACACCGAGATAGTGGCCATCACCTTTGGGCATCATTTCCTTTTGTTTGTGTTTGATCAGTTTCAGATTTGTTTAATTTCAACACACAGGCTCTTTAAAGGAACACGTCACCCAATGTCAGTATTAATATATGTTCTTACCTTAACTTTCACGAGTTGAATCATACCTCTCCCGTCTCGGTACGTGCACTCAATCGCTCTGGCCGCGGCGCAAATTTATTAGCATGGAGCTAATGGGTTCAAACGTAGCCAAAAAGGGAGGAAGATATAGCAGCAAACAAACACATGCACGTTTTCCCTACTTAAAACAGTTGCACGAGTAGTTGATAAAATTTGTAAGGCCACACAACATGAAACGTGGCAATTTTCCAAGCGAATAAACAGGATAACTACAATGTGTGGCGCAATAGCACTTGGGAGTACTCCGACGTTAGCGCAGTAATATCTAACATCTAAATGTAGATCCTATCCACCATAGAGTTTAGAATCCATGCTTGATCGACCCCTCCCCTCCCCTCTCTCTCTCGCTCACACACACACACTCACTTCCGTAAATAGAAACAACTTGACGTTGACTTCAACCTGTGCTAGGAAGCACCAAGAAATTATTTGCAATGGCTTAACACAAAAGACTTTATTTTGTGTAAAGCCATAGTTCAAATTTCTTCTCAGTTCAAATTCAAAGCCACTGATACAAGCATTTGTGACCTGCAAAATCTGTCACAGTGACCCAAAATTCAAAATTGACATTTTGGTATCAATAGAGTGTGGTAGCCACCTGGAAGCTTGTAGTTTTTAGCGTTAGCATTTTAACGCTTCCTGGTTCGTAAGAAAAAATCTCTACAGGAAAATGAATGGAGTTTTCTGTAATACGGTTCAAGGTCTGAGCGAAGCAGCAGCCATCTAAAACCTCGGCCTTCAGTTTGATGAGTTAAAATGTATTTACTATTCGGTATTTTGTCACAAACTAGTCTTGTTTTGTAAAATTAAGATGTTGCTACCAAAATGCTACAGCAAAAATTAAGTGGACTACAGCGCGCCGCTTGCCTAGTGCAACCAGCAGGACAGTTGAGAGGTATCCATGCTTCCAGATGACTCTTCAATCACTCCCCTCGACTTCTCATGTAACTTTACATTACAGTCACCTAAAACATCTGATTTATACTATCCAACCGATTGTGACTGCCAAGCCCTTCTGTAATCAACACGTTAACTTTATTTAACAGCATGATTGTTATGAAAAAAGTTATTATCCTTCCTTGGTAAAGCTAACTATAGTTAGCTACTGTTTGTCTTGTGACACACAGCTAGGAGAGCGCGAGAGACAGTTTGTAGTTTAATGTTTTTCGCTGTGCAGAGGCATAGCAACAATCACATTTTAGAGATAGCAGATTTAGCAGATTTAAAGCCCTCACAAAGACAACATACATGCTGATTAAGAAAATTGCATTTGAAGTTACAGGTTACATGCAGGCAGGTACAGGTAGAATTTGTCCACTTGAATAATAACTAGATGTACCGCAGAGCGGTACAAAATATGACCGCCGCCCAGTCCAGCACATTTTTTCCACAAAAATAAATCACGCTGAAAGGCCTATATTATTCTAACTGTCTCACTAAATTGCATTATCCACACTCAATTCTCACTGGTATCTGCTAGACAACAAGTACCAAAACATGATTAGTTCATAGATTTCACATGTAAAATTAATTTTGTGTGTGCACATGAAATGGGTTAACATGACCCCTGGAGGCAAACATACGGAAAAAAATGGTCATCCTAGGCCCTACAGTTCTCAAGATATTCACAGAGAACTGTGTCTGCCCTACCCTCCTTTCGGGGGGTCCAGTCCAGCGGGGGGGCTACAAATCAAAACGAAAAATGACGGTTCCATGCTATCCATGTGGGGGTACATGCCCACCAAGTTTTGTGTACCCCGGTCTTTCAGTGTCCCGGGAATCCTTGTTGGTGTACGTCACTGAATGTACGCATAAATTATTTTATTGTAAGGCCCCCCATGAACGAAAGTACACAAAACTTGGCATGCATTCGGAGGGTGTCATAATGATCTAATGATAATGATTCTAGGCGCTATACATTAAATAAGTGGTAATGGGATGGGTTGACATGCCCCCTTAAGACCAACATACATAAAAAAGGTGGACCTCCTAGGCCCTACGGTTCTCGAGATATTCACAGAAAACTGTCTCCGGCCACCTACAGGCCAGTTGGTGTATAGTAACATAAATTAATTTATTGTGTGGCCCCCCATGAACGGAATTCCACAAAATTTGGCGTGCATACAGAGGGTGTCATAATGATCCTACACTTCCAATTTCGTGCAGTTTTGACTATGTTAGGTCACAGATACCTTCAATTACAACACCTCATTTTTACTTTTTTGTGTTTAACTAGGTGGCGCTATACATGAAATGAGTGGTTATGGAATGGGTTGACATGGCCCCTTGAGATCAACATAAAAAAAAAAAAATTGGTCCTCCTAAACCCTACGGTTTTCGAGATATTCACAGAAAACTGTGTCTGCCCTACCCTCCTTTCGGGGGGTCCAGTCCAGCGGGGGGGCTACAGATCAAAACGAAAAACGATGGTTCCATGCTATCCATGTGGGGTTACATGCCCACCAAGTTTCGGGTATCCCAGTATCATTGACAGAAATTTGGGCATGCGAAAAAAATAAATAAATAAATAAATAAATAATTCTGACTAAACCTATATGACCGCCGCTTCGCTGCGCGGCGGTCATAATTACTTTACATTCTTGTCTTGACTATGAAACTCATTAATAAACTGCCTCTTCTTTCATATAACACCAAAAAAGAAAAATCTATATTTTCAATGATTTTTGTATTTGTCCTGTATCTCCAAATTAGAATCGACTCATTTTGTCAGATTGGGTCACATTTGTATGTTACTGAGAAAACACAAGCAGGGACACAATGGCTAATTCCTCTTAAAGTAACGCATGTTGGCTGATATGTGCCGGCGTCCTTGGCCTTCAAAGAGACAAAGAGCGATTCAGGGCAGTCAGCTACTTGCTCATTTGAATTACAGCTTTGGAGTTTAAAAGGCTCTTCCACTTTGAGTTCCATTGGCCTGTCAAATACTAAAAAAGTGCAGTGAATTTTTGGCCCAGTTGACTTTTTGACACATCCCTCACAAGATTTACTGAAATCATTTATGTGGCCAGAGTAGAATTACTGTGTCTACATGTTTTATGTGATCCACATGACAGCATATGATTGTGAATGAAAGCATTTCTCAAATACATTGAGAAATGTACCTTCCGTCAGTTTATTTTGCCCTAAGAGCCCTTATAATGATTTGGTTAATGTAATTGAAAAAGGAGAAAAAATACTGCATATCCTTCCCGTTAAACTGAGCACCTATGAGGGGTCAGAAAAGTGACAGTGACAGGCTTGGACCAAACATTCCCCAGGGCCTGAACAGGCAGTAGTTGATCTCTATGTGTCCAACTGATTTCAAATTCCAGGCTGAACCAACTCTGGTCCGTCCCCTCCAGAGAAGTGTACACCATTCTAGTCAGGGACAGGGCAGGCACTCTATTTAAGGCACTCAGCATTACTGCAAGCTGGCCGAGGCACAGTGATGGAACGATTGAAACAAGACTTTCCTCTGAAATGCAAATGAACCACATCACCACCAGTAGGCAAACAGAGAGATGGCATTCAGTCCCAGAATAATACTTGACTGTACACCAGAAGACACTGCCCTGTGCCATCCATGTAAAATAATGTGTACGGTGAATTTCCCCCCTAATTTTTCCCTTCTCAAAAAGAACCATGTGATGCAGTAGACCAAGCTTATTCATCATCCTGACTAATATCTAACTCTCAGTCTGCATTGACAAATGAAACATTGCCATGATCTGATCATCAATCACAGGAATTAGAGCAGGACTATGCCGGCGACGTGAAGGGAGTCATCCGTCCTTGATGGGAATGACACTTGATGACACACGGTGGGTCAATCAGGAACGCAATGGAGTCGCTTTATTTGCATGCTTTGACATTTTGCACCCTTGAGGTCAGTGAATAATTGCCTGCATAGCGATGAGCCTGAGAGTCCCAGCCCTGAGGGGTTATCTACAGTAGACCGAGTCGCGCATCAATTCATCAGATATCATCACCCATCTCATCTTGCCATGGCAATGGAGATAGAGAGAGAAAGAGAGAGATAGAGAGAGATCATTTATAAAATGTATTCAGAAAGTGCTGAATGTGCACTTGACTGCATGTGAGCAAGGTGCTCTTCCACATTAAACCGCACACATCCCCTGAATCCATGTTCTGAATGTAAAGCTCCACTTGACTCCGATCATAAATACAGTAAAATGAAATAAAATGAAGGACACCTCAGAGGGACTTGAGATCCCTTTGGCTCTTGCTTGGGTGAATACAGAGGAAGAGATAAGAGGAGGCATGAAGCCGGATGGGTATATTGTTGTGGTATTCATTTCCACTTCACTGGCCTTTTGAGCCACTGGTGGTCTTTGCAGGACACAATGCTTTGGAGACACAGAGGTCACAATACAATTAATACAAAGGTAATGTAAAAAAAAAAGTGTTTCTCAAGCAATTTTCATTCAAGTGTTTCCCATTTTCATTTGAGCTTACCAGAATATAATTTTCAAGATGCCATTTTTTTTTCACCTTTTTATCACCTTGAGATGTAAAAAAGGCACACTAAATTGACTAAATTGAGCCTGTTGAGACAAAAATTGGATCTGATAGTAATAGCAAAATGACTTGTTACAATGTATTTGGTCTCTTGCCCAGCCCTGTCCACTTACAGGCAACATTCCACAGCAATCTCTCCAAATCATGCACATGGATAATTACTGTAGCAGGTCACCATCGTTTTATTAGCAGGTCACAATCTTTTTCTAAAAGAGATGTTGTTTTACGTCTGAAGTGAGAGAGAGTCACCTGGACTCATCAAAGTAACCATCAAAAGTGCGAGCCACTGATGCAGCTATGAGAACTCATCTGCACACAACACACAGTACAGTATGGTTGACATGACAGTCTCCTTTGTTCTGTGTGAAGTCTGTGTGAGCACAGGAGCATTACTGTGACTTCAATATGGGAGGGGGACAATAGAATATATATAGAACTATATAGACTAACTATAGTTATGCTTGTGATCAAGGGCGTCACAAAGAGTTCAAAACATTCGGGGCTTAGCCTAAAACTTAGCGGGGGTTCGGGGGTGTCACCCCCCAGGAAAATGTTGTAAATACTGTTAAGTAAATACGCAATTTCTGCACACTTTTCGTCAGAGAATAGGGCCTACACTAAGCCTAAAACGCATGCATGACCTGCTACCTCACCTATTATCCAAACATCTGCATGAAAACATTTAGCTCTCAAGGGAAATGGACATGGCCTTAACACTTAGCTAAAAAAAATGACATTTCGTGAGAACATCATAGTGTTTAACAAAATGGAGATTTAGGCCTATCCGACCAGATTTCACTACACATAACACTAGGGAGGCCTCTAACCTCATCTTTCTACAACCCGACTTGCAAGGAAGTATTCTATCAAGGAAGCATGCTCAACGAGCATGCTTCCGAGTAGCATGCACTGTGCGACTGGAGTTCTTGTCATTTTCAGAATGTTCATTATATTCATAACCTTGAGTCTTTCTACAGAGATTAGCAAGCTACCGCCAGAAACCAACAATCATGTAAGACCTGTGCGTGTTCTCTTTCCTGTGCACATGAAAACATATGGCGTGCTGTAGATTTGTTTCAGTACTTTCTATCTGCTTTCCTTTGCAATCTCGTTTTTGTTTAGGCTATCTTGCTCGCGTAGCCCGCCACTAGAATCATTGGTCAGTAGTTAGAATTTATTTGTCTCTGTTGCTGGCATTTGTCTATCTTTTAGATGACAATGTTGGGAGGGGGGGGGGGGGGGGCACCACTGTTTCGAAAGTTAAGGGTCACACGTCCCCCCTGTCCACCCTTTAATAACGGTCCTGTGTGAGCAGAAGTGGTCAAGTGAATGTGACAATAAAAGAAAACCTTTGTAGCTTGTGAAAGTAGCGAGACAAAAAAGCAGCCAAGAGAATAGTTGTTAAAAACTACCCTCGGAATGGCTTAATTTCATTTAATTTCAAAGTCATATTGAGACCATGTAAATAACCAACTCAAATGCTTCACATTTAACCTTCTAACACTGTTCTGGTCAAAAATGACCGATTTACACATTCCCTCTACCATAAATATGGCATTTTTCATCAGATTGCCTCAAGATCGTATGATATCCTTCACAAAAGGCTTTTGAACACATAGAATTTATTTTGACTACTTTCTTTGAATTTTGAGTGGTTTATTCAACGTAGAAACACTTATTTTGTTTACGGTCAAAAATGACCGCCATAGGAAATGAATGGGAAAGAGTATAATTTTCATCCAGGAAGTAAAAGACATCTCCTTACACACTCTCCTACAACTTACCACCAATGTTCCCACACACATGCATGCATGCACACACAGAAGCACACACACCCACACACACACACAAACAGACACACATAAAGTACACACACGTACACCCACTCACAGAGACACACACTCACAGACACACACACACACACACACACAGTATACACACGTACACCCACTCACAGACACACACACTCACAGACACACACACACACACACACACACAGTATATGTTGTCAGTTCATGTTGTCATGTTGCCACTTGCACGTTTGAACCACCAATGTTCGCATACATAGGCATTCACACACATACAGAAACACACCCACACACACACACACACACACACACAAACAGACACACACACACATGTACACCCACTCTCTCTCTCTCTCTCTCTCTCTCTCTCTCTCTCTCTCTCTCTCTCTCTCTCACTCACTCACTCACTCACTCACTCACTCACTCACACACACACACACACACACACACACACACACACACACACACACAATACACACACACAAACACACAGTTCATGTTGTCAGTTCATGTTGTCATGTTGCCACTTGTGCATGTGAACCACCAATGTTCGCACACACAGGCATGCACGCACACACAGAAACACCCCCCACACACACACCCAGAAACAGACACATACACACACATGTACACACACACACAAACAGTCCCTGTTGTCAGTTCATGTTGTCATGTTGCTACATGTGCAGGAAAACAACCAATGTTTGCACACACATGCATGTACAGTACACACACAGAAACACTCACACCCACCCACACATGCACACGCACAAACACACACACACACACACACACATTTACACCCACTTTCTCACTCACACACACACACACACACACACACACACACAGTTCATGTTCTCAGTTTATGTTGTCATGCACTGTGCATGAAGAATTCGCACACATTCACACACATACAGAAACACACACACCCACACACACAAACACACATGATGTAGATGTTAATGTTCTCATAAGGGTCTGTTTACAATAATGTTCTATTGAATAATACTTGGTTTCATGGTATTGGTATTTAAGAGCAGTTAAAACTGTCCGGTCAAATTTGACCGCGAACAGTACATTAAGGGGGGTAGCAACGAACAGTGTTTAAAGGTTAACATGTTCAAATCAAATTTGTCCAGTTAAGCTGACACACGTCTACCCAGAACAAATGTGGTTGTTGGTTAAGCCAACACGACTTGGCTCATTGATCCAACCCCCTCTTTGATACGCATCTCCAGCTGAGTTCAAATATTGTCACAGCTGGAGTTTACTGGTTAAATGCTTTATGAATGACCAGTGGCTCTCTCATCTAATTCTATTACAGCACACTCACCCCATTGATTTACCCACAACCATATTACCAAGATAGCACACAACACAGATAAAAAGGAGGTAATCCAGTTGGGGGCGAGCCCTAAATGGAGGATTGATTGAGGTGAAGTGACATTGTTGGTACAGTATTGATGAAGTGAATGGCTCTGAGTGGACCCGCTGGTCGAGTTAATAGCCTTCAGGCAGGGTTTTTATATCCGTCTGCGTGCTATCAGATCTGTGTGAATGGCCTTCAGCGTCCTCCCCGGATCCTCCTGAGGGGCCCCGACGACTGCTTCCCCCTCACCGCACTGCATTAATCTGTTTATATGGAATAGTCACCTAACTGCGTGTTTTAGTGGGGAAGGGGTGGAGACTGAGAATGAAGAGAGAAAGAGAGAGAGACAGAGAGAGAGAGAGAGAGAGAGAGGAGGAGTGCAGCAGGTAGTGCTTAGCTGTCGGAGCTTGTTTAAAGAGAGCTGGAGGTGAGAAAAGAGAAATTAGTTCAGCTTTCGCATTAAATTATTTTCACAGCAACATAACCTCTCTAGTGCTTTAGATTACTTATTTAAATCACCCGTTTTTTGGCAACGCCAGGCCTGTTTGCTGAAGCCGGCTGACTTCTTGTCCTCTTTATCAAATACTCACACCATAGCAGAGTGTTTTTTAAGCAACAGATATATCCAAATAAAGGTCTGCTTAGTGATTGGATGGGAACCTCGGATTTGGTCCACCTCAATGTAGGACTTGGGCAGGAAGAGAAGTCCCTGGACATACTTGTTTTGGATGGTCTTTTACAACTCTGCCTCTCCATGGTGATTTGCAGGAGGATTGAAATGAGTCTGGTCTCGCAGATGGACAGCGCACTGATTTACTCGGGCCGCTAAATCACCCCAGACAGGAAGCTGCTGGCCAGCGCAGGGACTAGGGCCTGCCCACCCCACCTGCACCCAACCTCCACCTCCAATCCATCTGTCCACAAGACTCCACATCAGTCTGGGCCATCACTATTAGACATGATGGTCCTAGATGTATGTGTGGGTCTGCCTCTCAGTGTACAGTAGATCTCTCTAAGTGTGTGTGTGTGTGCGTGCGTGCGTGTGTGTGTGTAGTTGGATTAGCCTGGGAAAACCCATACGAACCTTCGGCAAATTTGACTCAAATTTGGGACTCTGCGTGGTATTCTGAACACCACTTTGCTACCAAAAGCAGGACAGATACATACCATGCATTTTGTAAACTGTGAAACATACATTGACGTCAGCTCCAGGGTCTAGGTCACATGCATTTGTGTGGGGTTATTAGAGAGGGCACTGTAACATCCAGGCAGCACACACAAGCCTCATTCAGAGCCACACAGCCTTCCATCCATAGCTGGAGTGGAGTGGAGTGATGCTGTTATTATAGAACTTGGAACCTGGAAATTGATTTTGCTCTCTCAGAGCAGCTATGACAAGGTGCACACATCTTGTTTTCTCATTTCATTCTCTCACACAGTGTGTTCAGACTGCTAGTAATCTTCACAATCACTCACAATCCATTCCATTCACAAGATTTCCAGTATGCTTTCAGGAAGTGTTAAGCGGGGATCACACTGGCCAGCGGCAAGCTGCAGATTTTCTATTGTTTCCTATGGTTCTGCAGTGGAATGCTTTGTGCTTGCATTAAGTTAGCAACAAACTTTAAGAACATAACGCTAGGCTCATTGATGTCAGCTTCATATATCCTTGGAACACTTCAGATATTCTGACTAATCAAAACAGTACAATTCTTTACCTGGGTTGTTTCTTTCCATTGTACAGAAATGAGCAGTTACATCACTTGACAACGAAATAGAAACTTAGTTTGAATGAATCAAATTATTTTGCTCTGAGAGTTGTGTTACTGTATGCTTTGCGGCTTCAGTATTTTCAGTGTGATCCCTGTTGCAGAGTAACCTGGAAACGAAACTCATTCACTTTGTGAATAGAGTCTGGTCACTCACGATTGGGAAACTTTTCCCAACACTAGCATGGTGACAGGCGTTGACATAGCTTAAAGGAAAATTCCGGTATTTAGCACTTTGAGTCCCTTTTCTGGTTTGTTTTGGATGAACTAGAGTGGTGTAGTAGTGGAGGTGTGCACATCACCACCGGTGAGGTGCAGAGCAAATGGAACTAGAGCTGCAAAGAAATGAAAGGCCGCACTCTGCTAAAACTCCCATATATTTAATGTGTTGCAACGTTTGAGGAAGACCCAGTCGGGTCAAAACGTTGCAACACATTAAATATATGGGAGTTTTAGCAGAGTGCGGGCATTTCATTTCTTTGCTGAACTAGAGTGGTGGACACAGAAATTTTGACGATTGGTCCTGTCTCGACTTTTCTGACTCGTTTTGAATCGCCTGTGTCTGTCAATCAAAACTGTGCAACTCACCGAGTGGTTAGTGGTGTTCGTTGATTATTAAAAGCAAATATATCGGTGCAATGTATGATTTCCAGGCGTCTTATTTGCTATTGTGGAACTATTCACAACCGCTCAATATTTGAACCTGAAGCATAGACAGTGGCGCAGTAATATCAACGTGCAATAAGTCTTCCAACAGAAATCAATGGGATTTTGCAAAATGCCAAATAAAACACGACAAAAACTGTATTTCGCTACGCTACTTGTTTTGGAACACTTTAACGAACACCACTAACCACTCGGTGAGTTGCACAGTTTTGAAAACGAACGTTAAGGGTTGTTTTAGGACATGTTTGAGTAGCCTACAGTATGCCTGCTGGCAGCCACTCTGACTAGTCAAAGGCGATTCAAAACGAGTCAGAAAGGTCGAGACAGGACCAATTGTCAAAATTTCGGTGTCCACCACTCTAGTTCATCCAAAACAAACCAGAAAAGGGACTCAAAAGTGCTGAATACCGAAATTTTCCTTTAACTTTAAAATCATTTTTTATGTTTTTTTATGTTTGCAGGTGTTGCTACTGCTGTTTACCACAGCCACCTTTGATTTTGAAACTATAGGGTCAACCCCTCTCGTTGCTGATATGGTGTTCCAGACTAGTATCTCACTGAAAGGAGATCTAGGTGGGTGTGGGCAGGGTAGCTGCAAAAACGCTTAATTAATCTGGTCAATTATTTGAGGTATCTTCAAATAATTTGATGTATCCTTGAACAAACAACTGGAAGGTGTACTGACAGCCATTAAAGCATTTATATTTCAAGAGGCAACATTTCAGCCAGGCAAAATGCATTTCACTGAACCCTTGACAAACACATGGATAGAGTTTTGGAGGAGCAGCAGATCGGCAGCCAGATTGCTGGCTTCTCCCCTCAGGGAATCGCTCAGCATTGAGACTTAAGCTGCAATGAGCCAGAACACAGATGCCTCTCTTCACTCGCTCTCGTCTCCGCCATTCATTACCGCGGCAACAGAATCACTGTCTCTCGGAGACGCCGCGGCTCCTTGTTTTTTCTGTTTTTGCTGCGGTTCAGCCAGCCGGTGGTGGCCATTCTGCGGTAGCGTCTGTCAGAGGTAAAAAGCAGGATGATTGAAAAACAAGTCCCTTTATGGGTGCTGTGGGAGGACAGATGATTTGATGGATCACGTTAACTATCCTATCCATGTGGGTGTGATGGAGGCTGGCACATGTTGGATTAGACAAGTACGGGACAAGTAGCTGCTTCTCTCTCTCTGTCTCTCTCTCTCTCTCTCTCTCTCTCTCTTTCTCCAAGAGAAGCAAGTCTCAAGTCCATCAAAGTCCGTCAAACTAGATGAGCGAAACTACATGGCTGAAATTCTGCTCACGTGCCGTGAGAAAACCACATTGGCTTTCTGTTCTTAGTTTGTCCTTCGCTCTATTCTATAACACACCAAGGGAATAAAAACGTATTATGTTGCATGTGTAACATATCTCGCAGACCCCTAGATGAAGGGCTTAGCTATTTTCTCAACTAGATGCCGGCCGCTGCCTTCTAATGGAATTTGGGGACACAACTGTCTGATTATGCTGCAGACGAGACCAGCTTTTATTGGAGTTGGTTAGCTCCCGCCTGCTAACAAGGCCGCCTTTCTCCAGTAATTAGAGCACGAAACGAAAAGGGGTAAAAAAAAAAAAAGGTCCTTGGAATGCTTGCGGCCAAGGTTTGCGTTAGAAGTTTTGGGAGTCCTTGTTGGACACACTATAATTAGGGAGTGAAGAGGAGCATCAAGAGACAACACATGCTTTTGAGAAGTCAGCATGCATATCACTGATATGGATAATGAAGGGAGCAAAATGCACAGCGTGGGCGACAGTGCTAAATTGCCTTTCACTAAAGGATGTGGGTTATGTAGCTTACTTTTGGCTGAGGTTGTGTTTCATTATCTTACCTACCGCATCAATATATTGGTTGCATCAATCATCTACATAGATAGAGTCGGCAGAAAGGTTTCCGCCCCACGTCGGCACTGGCTTTGATATGACGATGATATTATGATGAATAGGCTGAATTCATGCACTTGTGACTGGGCTGGGTTTTGAGTTAAACTGTTAAACTGTTGATTGCAAGTGAATCCGCAGGAGAACTCATTTAAATCAAACATTTTCCCCCACGGAGGCATTTCAGCCACAGTATCCACGGAAACTGGGGGCGGTAACCACGATTATGACTAGTGCCGACTGTATCTATAGAACATTTCTGGTCAAATGTATGGAGAAAAGTATGATTGTGTGTTTTCCCAAATCTTTATTTATTTATTTTATTTTATTTCTTTTTTTAATTTGGCTGAGGCTTAAAATGACAAATGACAATGACTTTAAAATGTCAATTATTGCTGAGCCACGCTTCCTGGAGCAACTCGGAGTTAAGTACCTTTCTAAGGATGCAACAGTGTTAACCAGGAATCAAATTCTTCTCTGGCTACTGCAGGCCAGCCTGGCTGCTCTGCAACTACACTACTTCCCCAAATCATGTTGGAAAATAGCTTTCATTTGCATATTAAGATTTACACCATAGCTTAAGCAAGCTAACATATCAGTGCTAGCAATCTTTCATTAGCATTAATTTGTTAGTTTGATAACATTGTTAAACCATCTTCATATTAGTCTATCTAAATTATATCCTTGAGTTTGTTATACAAAGCAATAGAAAGCAATTACCATACATATCAACTTTAGGTGACTTCAGCTAAATTACTCCAATTTTAGGACCTTTTAGGACCCCTATTTTAGGCTTAGTTTAGTTAGACAAAGAGTAATAGGCTACTGAAGCTCAAACAGGTGGAGTCTTATATGTCTTTATTGCCCACAGCTAATTTGTTGGTTGTTGGACCAGATGAAAATGATTTAGAAAATAAAACACATTTCACCTATCTGGCCATCATTTCTTAGCCCCTGTTTCACTGGAATGAGATTGTCACAGCTTCAGTTGCTCAGTGTGCACCACAGTTTATCCCCATTATGGGCTGACCTGTGCGAAAGTGACTAGTAATTCAAACCTGAATAAAACATTCAGCCCAGATCTAAACTGCTTAGCCTCGGCATTGGCTTTGATATGACAAATTATGATGAATAGGCCGAATTCATGCACTTGTGACTGGGCTCTTGAGTTAAACTGCTAAACTGTTGATTACAAGTGAATCCGCAGGAGAACGTGACTCATTTACATTTGAAAGGAAATTAATTTATTTCTTGGTATAATTTAAATCTCTCTACCCCGGATCCCCAAGCTAGCCCTATCCAAAGTTAAATGGTAACTTTCCACTCTGCAAGAAAAGGAATATGAAATAATAAGATGTTGCATTAAACATTAATTGTGACATTTCTTTACACACACACACACACACACACACACACACACACACACTCACAAAATCTTCCTAATGTCTCCAGTCTTCTCAAAATGTATATACCTCTGGCTATACTCTATTAAGTCAGATCATCCCACTTGGTTTAAAAGGTTTTCTGGAACCTCTGCAAATGTCATAAAAATAACCATGATTTATTTATCAAACTAGGGCCCTGCATGTGATGGAACGTTCCCCGAAGATGTATTAGATTATACCATAAGTACTCACACAGCACGGTGTGACCTAGCAGAAGTCTGACCTAGGGAGGCTTTATGTAGGGGGAGTGGGTTAATTTAAGGACAGCATTGGCCTGGGGCAAACTTGCTGCTCTGTGCTAGTGAGTGAATGGAAATACTATTGGTATGGTGTGAGATCCATGTTTGCACCCTCTGGGAAAAGCCAGGGTGCCTGTTATATACCCCCCCCCCCCCCACCCTTATTAAAGTGCTACCCAAAGTGCTTAATGTAGGATGTCGGTTGTCTCATAAATGGTGCTATGATTGAACTAAATAAAAGTGTGCCATAAGTTGGGTGTTGTTTTGAGAGGTTCTTAAACACAGCGAACAGGACGAAGCAGTTGGTTAGTTACACACACACCCACACACACAGCAGAAATGGACTTGTCACCCCTTCTTTGGACACTGACAGATGAGATGATTGTTTTGGGCCTTAGAGAAGAAACTGGTAAAATGACAGATGTTGTTTAGTTTCTGAGACACAGTGTTAAGCTATAGTTTCACTCGATCCTCAAGTGGTTGACTTGGTGTTTGTAGTGGATGCCAGATGGTCGTGACACTGCATAAGCTTCTACAGCCTTGCTTTTTCTTGGATATTACATTAGTATTGTGATTCATGAGAGTTGCCAGTGCTTTATAAAGATTCTGGCAACCGTGAATAATAAATGGGTAGATTATGGTAATTTAGACTCAAATTAGCCTGAGATCCTCTCAAATGTGCATATGCTAAAAGTGCTGTGCACTAAAAGTTAAATCATGTGGCTTAATTATGTAACAAACATGCCTCCAAAATATTTGCCTTCTAGTACCATTATGTTCTGTTGTTCACATGCAAAGACTGTGGGCTCGGGTTGCAGAAATGAGGTGCTAATATTTTTCTCCTTTAGTTTTTTTTTCTGTACAATATCCAGATTTACCTCTCAAACAGTAAATTTCTAAGTGACAGAAAACCAATTTTTACATCGCGCCTCCGTCCTTAAGCACAATCATCTGTTTGTTTACAGCGAACATGAGTATTTATAGCCCATTGCTTGTTCTCAGGCTGTTAGCAGAAGGGGGGGGGGTTCACCTGGAGCATCAATCAATAATGTGATGCAAATGTCCATTAATCATGTTATGTGATGGCTATCCTTTATGGCTATCCATTATGTAAGGGATAATGTATAGAACGCCGGTCATTATTGGGAAAATAAGTCCTGACAGGGCGAACCGGACCCCGACATGCACAAAGCGGAGGGGTCTTGTTCCGCCCTGAAGGGACTTATTTTCCCAATAATGACCGGCATTCTATACATTATCCCGCTTATTACACAGCTACTTGCCAAAACGAAATAATAAACTTCCCACGATATGACTTTAGCCTACATAGCCTAGCCTATTTGTTACCATTCATTGTGGCATTTGCTGAGAAACATACGTTGAACTTGAATCAAACATTCTTTAGAACACAGCTGATCAACCGTCTGCTTTCACTTTTGAAGGAAGTTCTCGTTCTTGCATAGTGATATGAAATACCTGAAGTAGAAGCACAAACTCCGTTGCCATTGACAGCGGTAATTATATGTTTGCAGTGGTAATTACATAAAAATATTTTACGGTAAAACTTTGGGAAAGCCCATTCAAGGCAATGGAGCGTTCTAATTGCCTTGTGAAGAGCCGTGTAATAATATCCATTATACCAGGGGCGCCGCTAGAGTTGTATTCCATAGTATGCACCATGGCCCAGGACGCTAATACCCCCCCCCCCCCCAAAAAAAAAAAAAAAAGAACGGGTGCATGGCTACCCTACACATAGAGGTGTTTCGAGCTTTTTAAAATGTCTGGGATGAGGTAGATTTCAC
>NW_027468620.1:25942654-25947654 GCF_046254945.1 Alosa pseudoharengus | reverse complement strand
TGAGTCTTTCTGGTAGAACTCTCCTTTCCCCTCAGTGTACACATGAAGATCAACTCTCAAAAACTGTTGCTACTGGAGGTAAAAGAGAAAGCAGTTTCAAAATGGCAATGTTCTCATGTAGACTAGTATAAATCCCATTATAAGCCAGCATTGTTGTGTTATTCATTTCATATTATTCACGTTGATTCATTTTGTATTGAGGAAAAATGCATGTCTCATTCTGTCTCCATAAGATGTATGACATGTTGCATATTAAACATATAACATGTGTACAGTGATACACTCCATCTATCTGGAGCACAGATCGTTATGAGGAACACAAGACTTTGAAAATGCACCATCTATATGCTGCATATTTAAAGGACTCATCTCACACAAGTTGTTAATCAAAGGGACTTTGAACTGTTGAAAGACATATTTGCATATCGCCATACTTGGCTATATGCGGATCATACAGCATGAAGAAATGCTGAATTCTAGGTTTAGTGTATTAGTCAGTGATATCTAAGCATGTGTTCTCACAGTTGATATACTGTGGTCGACTGTGAGCGTCTGAAGTGACGCAGCATCTGATTAATTGACTTACAGTAATGGATGATGGCCACTTTTTTTGCATTGAGCAAAACAAAGCCTTGCTATCCCTGTGTGTCTGCTCCTGAGTCTTAGAAAATTGAGTGATTTAAATAAACTAAATTATTTGTTTCTACAACTTCCGCAAATCCAGAGTTATTTAGCCATGCTGTTGGTGTTGTGTGTTGCACAATGGAACAACCCTGACTTTTTTGGGGCTAATCTATGGTTAGTGAAGGAAAATAACACATATTTGTCATCCCATGCCAATCACCCTGTCAAATCATCTGAAAATTGCATTGCAGCGCCTCCTCAGGTAAAACTAATCCAATAGTGATAATGTCCTTCATGCTTTCTCCACTTGTTATCCTGAACAATCATGTATCATTTCATCATAGTCAGCTTTGGGCACAAAATGGAGCTAATAGACAATCAGACACACAGGCCATGAACAGGACTGGCAGCAATCAGTATAAACTGATAGGCAGTTCAATACACGGTGGCCCTTTGCTGTGCAGACACCCAGACTCATTTCTACAACTAATTCACAACATCCATTCCGCATCCTAATGACTGCTATAAGTTAACTGTGAAAAATAGTTTTGGTGTGTGCCCAGAAATATGTAAGAAGGATTGTGAAAAGGCTTCCTGTGTACAAAAGGAATACAAATCTGTAACAACCTTTTGCGTTTCCAATAGAAAGAAAGACAGAGGAATTCAGCTGGAGATGAGGCAGGGTGAGCATGAATTCCAATGCAAATAATGTAATGGGAAAGGCTGGGGAATTAACCATGTTCCTTCCAAACTTCCATTTTAGACCTCCAACACTAGACCTATTCAAATAAATGAGAGTTGTCTTCAGTGTTTCAAAGTCACAAATGCAGCACTGTTTGTTTGGTTGGATTGTGTTATGACAAGCTCCTATGCAAGCTTGAAATTGATGTTTTGTGATGGTGCGAAACTGAGGGGTTTGCAGTGATAGTCACCACAGTTTCTCTGAAGGGACCCAACACATTTGCAACCCTTTTTTATACTTGAAAGACTTCAAGAAACTCTAAATAATAAAATATTCATTTCAAGGTCTCTGAGCTGCCAGTGTAACATCAGAGGAAATTATTTCTTTCAGACCATTGGTTAGAAAGCATATTTTGTCCTCCATTGGAAACTCGTTCAAAAGTGAAAGCCTATTCTTGAAGCTCATGGAATTTTAGATTACAGAGATCGCCATTGGTGGGTACAGCCAGTACTGCTCTTAGTGAATGCTGTGGTTTATAAATAATGGCAAATAGATGGCAGTTCCACAGGATATGATGTTTAAACTTAATCAATTTAAATGGTCTCTGCTTTATTTAAACATCATCATAATTGGCAGACTATATTCATCCATTTGGTGAATTGGCTATGCACAGGATTGCAACACTATCCTGCCATCATTCAGATATACTGAAGTGAATGAAGAGATATGTGTTTTGCTGGGTGAAAGATGGTCCAACCTCACCCTGAAAAAAATCTCTGTAGTCCTCATTTACCACTTAATCCCTGAAGATGAATCACACTGATACGTGGTAGAATATACTCTTTTTTTCTTTAAAGTACCTCTTGGGTAATCTGGAACTTTATGTGGTTGCAGAGCACCATCCTTCAAAAAACTTCCGCCCCCAAATTAGGTCTGACTTAAATGGCACACACCAGAGACCAGGGACTTTCTATTGCCTTTCTAAATATGTCTCTTATTCATTTGTGCCTCTAAGACATACAATACAGTATTATTCACCATTTCTCTCATTGATTCTACAATTAGTGCTTCAAATAACTGGGACATTTTCACAAGAAAGGCAATGACTAGCATACTGATTAAAGTAATGTCTTTAGAAGTACCTATGTGCATTTTTGGAAAGCGGCCTATTTATTGTTTATTTTGGCAGAGGTAGTAGTCTTGATGAACACGCATAGACTCAAGTCTGAACCCCGGCCAATTCAAGACATCAAATTGATGACAAAGTGTACTAAGAGAGATTCCAATCTGTGTGCAAAATTCACTTTTAAACACCAACAATCATAAACGTTATCACTATGAGATGTAATGGATCTGAAAGTGGAAACATCATACGCCGAGAGAGTTTCTGTCCAAATGAACCTGATATCACTTTTAGACAGAGCTCCAGCTTTAATTTGAAGGCGCCATTCCCGCGCGGATCATTTTCCAGTAAATTATTTTGCAGAATTATTTAGCCAGACTTAACATCCACAGATCATTTCAAGTGCACAAACACATTTCCCCCTTCCAAGAATTCCTGAGATGTACTGGGTGTCCGGATGATTGTTAACCTAAAGGAATCTAATCTCCCAAAATCGAACGCACCCTTGAGTTACTGCAGACATGACCGAACAAACCCAGAAATCAGCTGACTTTGTCCCGCTTACAGGCCTGAACCGACCCACGTTCCCCTCCAGACAAACCAACACTTGATAAGTGTCTCTCTGACGTGAGGTGCATTCATCCATTGTGCTTTATGCGTACTTGGTTCCTCTGCCTATGAAAAATATATGTGCGCATAGCAAACTGAGATGAGAGGCACAGAGAGAGGGGGGTGTACTGCAGCAGCTGGCGTGGGTTGTCTTGGTTCTTGGCTGTGGCTGTGGCATGTGTGCACAAATGGTGCAAGAGGGGAAGCCAGACGGTGGGCAAAGCGAGCCAATCTATTTGAATTCCTAGAAATGTGTAAAAAAAAGAGGGTCAGTCCACTATGGTGGGAGTTCAGAAAGGGCTGGTTGGGTGGGAGATTGAGAAACGTTGGGTTTTGGGGAATTGGGAGGGTCAGGGGGAGGGAGGGGAGGGGATGTCGGAGGACCACGGGGGCCTTGAACACCTGCCGTCTGTTCTGCTGAATCGTAGCGAATAACGGTGGGGGAGGGGTGTGTGATATGGCAGCGTTGGAGCTACTGGGCAGAGGCCCTGATTGCACCATTGATCTCCATCAGATGGACTTTAATAATGGAGCAGGCCTCCAGAGGCCGGCCGGGGAAACTTTACCGATCACACATTCTGCTGACCTCCACGATTTCCCCGTTGCCAAGGCAAAGCAGCCCGTGGCGATGATTTCAGAGATGATTGTGTGTAACATTTGGATGAAAAAATCTATTACATATAAAAATCACATGGATTTACCATTTACCACACACATGGTTACCTCCTTATGTTACTAAAGACTAATATAGTACAAAAAATGACTACAGACATAAGGTATCTGGTAACATCATTCACCACACAGACGATTCACACTGTGAAATTGAAGATCAGCACTGCCACTCTGGCTTCAGGTATATGGCCTTGTGTGTCTTAGCCTTCATGCTCTTCCTTTAAGCCGTCAGCTAACCTAAGCAAACATGGCTGGCCAGATTTTAATGAGCTATGACTCAGGGTGTCACTGGGGTTAATTAAATCCCATGGACAACTGTATAACAAAGGTAAAGCATACAACAGGACCTCCGAGGTTGATCAACTGGACAGAGACCATATCCAGGGGCAAACTTCACACTGTGTTCTGAAAGAGCTATTGTCTTGGACTTGATTAACTTCTTGCGTGAGGTCAACAAAGGTCTGTTGCAAGAGGCGGCTGGATTTTAACAGACGGTTGCAACAATTGTTTGTTGCATTGCAAGTCATTGCCTTTTAGTATACATGCCGACAAAAATATTACATCGAAATGTAACCTTTTCAAATACACAGATATTCTTTACTATAGTATTCACTTGTTTGGATCATATGATTTTAATACACAGGGTGATGTACTGCCAGTAGGTTATTAAGAATACTGTAAGTACGCCCTATTGGGGATTTCAACTCCCTTCCATCAATCTCATCACCCAGTCATGGTTTATCTCATAGAATGATCAACTGGGGTTTTGTGTGTGTTACTTGACTAATAAAGTGCACCAAATGGGTCCAGCTGTAACTTGCTGAGTCATTAATTATCCAATCACTGTTATGAGATAAATTAACCAATTCATTACATAGTACTTAATTAATCAATGAATTAGGTGTTTTGTCGTTTACTGCACATTCCTTTCACTAGCAGAGTCTGGCCTGATTTCAAAGACTGAAGCATGGAGTGGTTTAAATCAAAAGTGACCACTAAATCTTTGCTTACCAACATTCTACTGGTTTTCAAAAAAGTGTGTCTGGTGCAAATCAACAATATACTGTACAATCGAGAAATAAATGTCAATCTTTTCTTCATAGAAGCAAACCCAAGTAGGATTTTAAGAGAACTACAGAACAGAAACCTAAGCCTCTGCACCGATTCCTAATGATCTACAGTATGTGTTAGGATTATTCATTATCTCATTCCTTCCTCTCCTTTACAACAGAGGAGGCTCCAGAGTGATCCCCCCTTCCCTCCTTTGGCAGTTTGACACAGCTGAAACTA
>NW_027468620.1:25925154-25937654 GCF_046254945.1 Alosa pseudoharengus | reverse complement strand
CAGCCAGGCAGCAGAGTCCAGGAAGAAAGAGAGAGAGAGAGAGAGAGAGAGAGAGAGAGAGCTGGAGAGAGACAGAGAGAAAGAGACAGAGAGAGAGTGTGTGTGCAAACATAGAAAATAGCAGAACAGCATATAGCAGCACGTAACAACATATAAGAGGAAAGCTGGGGAGAATAATGGTGTGAGGACAGGAGAAAGAGTAAGTGAGGAGAGAGGGGAAAGATTTAAGGAAAGAGAGAAAGAGAGATAGAGAGAGAGAGTGGAAAGAAAAAGGTAAATCGGAGGGGCTGTTGAGAGATGGAGTGGAACACAAGTGAGAGATGAAGATGGGAAAACAAGGAGTTGTGAATCAAAAGCTGGTGATAGCAGGAAAGGGCAAAGGCTTTGAAGACACAAGGGCCGACAAGATATTTTAAAGCAGCCAACAGACATGGCATCCTTGCGAGACTAAGCATGATATTTTCCTTCTTCTCAGGAGAAAATCCAACATTTAAGATTGGTGCCTTGAAATTACACTGTTATGTAAGGGATAATGTATAGAACGCCGGTCATTACTGGGAAAATAAGTCCCGACAGGGCGAACCGGACCCCAACGCGCAGCGGAGGGGTCTTGTTCCGCCCTGAAGGGACTTATTATGACCGCCGCGCAGCGAAGCGGCGGTCATATAGGTTTAGTCAGATTTTTTTTTTTTTTTTTTTCTTTTTCGCATGTCCAAATTTCTGTCAATGATTCCCGGGACACTGAAAGACCGGGGTACACGAAACTTGGTGGGCATGTAACCCCATATGGATAGCATGGAACCATCGTTTTTCGTTTTGATCTGTAGCCCCCCCGCTGGACTGCACCCCCCGAAAGGAGGGTAGGGCAGACACAGTTTTCTGTGAATATCTCGAGAACCGTAAGGTTTAGGAGGACCATTTTTTTTTGTATGTTGATCTCAAGGGGCCATGTCAACCCATTCCATAACCACTCATTTCATGTATAGCGCCACCTAGTTAAACACAAAAAAGTAAAAATGAGGTGTTGTAATCGCAGGTATCTGTGACCTAACATAGTCAAAACTGCACGAAATTGGAAGTGTAGGATCATTATGACACCCTCTGAATGCACGCCAAGTTTCGTGGAATTCCGTTCATGGGGGGCCACACAATAAATTCATTTATGTTACTATACACCAACTGGCCTGTAGGTGGCCGGAGACAGTTTTCTGTGAATATCTCGAGAACCGTAGGGCCTAGGAGGTCCACCTTTTTTTTGTATGTTGATCTCAAGGGGCCATGTCAACCCATCCCATTACCACTTATTTCATGTATAGCGCCACCTAGTTAAAAATTAAAAAGCAAAAAATTAGGTGTTTTCATCACAATATCTCTGGCTGACATGGTCAAAACTGCACGAAATTGAAAGTGTAGGATCATTATGACACCCTCCGAATGCATGCCAAGTTTTGTGTACTTTCGTTCATGGGGGGCCTTACAATAAAACAATTTATGTGTACATTTAGTGACGTACACCAACAAGGATTCCCGGGACACTGAAAGACCGGGGTACACAAAACTTGGTGGGCATGTACCCCCACATGGATAGCATGGAACTGTCATTTTTCGTTTTGATCGATCTGTAGCCCCCCCGCTGGACTGGACCCCCCGAAAGGAGGGTAGGCCAGACACAGTTCTCTGTGAATATCTTGAGAACTGTAGGGCCTAGGATGACCATTTTTTCCGTATATTTGCCTCCAGGGGTCATGTTAGCCCAGTTCATGTGCACACATGTGCACAAACAGATACACACACACACACACATTCACAGTAATCATGACACATACTCACACAGTAGACATATGTACGCTTCCATGCACAGGCACATACGCAGGCACGCGCACACACACACACACACACACACACACACACACACACACTCTCACACACACACACACACCCACACACATAACATAAACATAACACAAACAATCAAGAATTTCTCATAATTATGAACAGGCAAGATGGAGGTGGGGTTGTATAAAATGAATTTTACATGTGAAATCTATGAACTAATCATGTTTTGGTACTTGTTGTCTAGCAGATACCAGTGAGAATTGAGTGTGGATAATGCAATTTAGTGAGACAGTTAGAATCATATAGGCCTTTCAGCGTGATTTCTTTTTGTGGAAAAAATGTGCTAGACTGGGCGGCGGTCATATTTTGTACCGCTCTGCGGTACATCTAGTTTTCACAGTAATGACCGGCGTTCTATACATTATCCCGCTTATTTTACGGCTACTTGCCAAAACGAAATAATAGACTCCCCACGATATGACTTTAGCCTACATAACCTAGCCTATTTGTTACCGTTCATCGTGGCATTTGCTGAGAAACAAATAGTTTAATTTATTACACGGCTCTTCACAAGACAAGTAGAACGCTCCATTGGCTTGAATGGGATTTCACAAAGTTCTACGGTAAAATATATTCATGTAATTACCGCTGCAAACATATAATTACCGCTGTCAATTGCAACGGGTTTTGTGCTTCTGATACGTCTTCCATATCACTACGCAAGGACTGGAACTTCATTCAAAAGTGAAAGCAGACGGTTGATCAGATGTGTTCTAAAGAATGTTTGATTCAAGTTCAGCGTGTGTCAACTATTTGTTTCTCAGCAAATGCCACGATGAACGGCAACAAATAGGCTAGGCTATGTAGGCTAAAGTCATATCGTGGGGAGTTTATTATTTCGTTTTGGCAAGTAGCCGTGTAAGCGGGATAATGTATAGAACGCCAGTCATTACTGGGAAAATAAGTCCCTTCAGGGCGGAACAAGACCTCTCCGCTGCATGTCGGGGTCCGGTTCACCCTGTCGGGACTTATTTTCCCAGTAATGACCGGCGTACTATACATTATCCCTTACTTAATGAGGATAATGTTTTTAAGATGTCAATTGTGTCACACTCACTAGTTAAGTATTTTTATTGGTTTGATAATAGAAGTTTTATTTTTATCACAAAAAAATATGCCTATACTGGGCAATCAAAATTGTACTCATGAGAAGGACCAACAGTTGTTCAGGGAGCAAAATGAATAAAAGGATTTTTAATGAGGCTGTATGTATATATATTATTTATTTATATCAGTTCAGATCCATTAGCAATATGCGGCATCGCTGCACTCCCCATCCCATATTCCTCCCACATAATATCTTGTTATTCATAATTCATAGGTTCATTTACATATCTTTCATGGTATCTGTGCATTCCAAGACATGTTAACCTCTCTATTAAAAAAGCCACATTAAAGGTGCTCTAAGCCAGTGGTTCTCAAATGGGGGTACGCGTACCCCTGGGGTTACGTGAAGGCACTTCAGGGGGTACGTGAGATTTTAAAATATACATATATTTAAAAAGTAGAATGTATGTAAAAATACTTCAAAAACAATTATTTAATAAATATTTCAGGAAAATATACTGTAAGTTCATAAAATAAATTTTATATTTCAGTAGGCTATTCAATTTCATTATCCTAAAAACCCATAGTCCCCCCCATACCAGGATGGTTCGACCCAACCTGTCACATGCCACCCGCCATCGCCTGTCAATCACTGTCAAAACTCAAACGATGGAGTCGTGGTTGAAGCGTAGAGGTAATTCGGTTAGGGGGTACTTGGCTGAAAAAATATTTCACAGGGGGTACATCACTTAAAAAAGGTTGAGAACCACTGCTCTGAGCAATGTTGTGCGGTTTCTAAGCAAAACATTTTTGAAACCATGAAAACATAACAAACTTTTCCAGCCATTCACCGATGAGATGCGCGTTCAGGAGAGTTTCAATTGCACAGGAGTGAGGGGCGAGTTAGTTCTCTGTTTTGTTTGAACGTCAACAGAAGTGACATTACCCAACATCGCTTAGAGTACCTTTAACCCGAGCGTGACTGAATACTAAATTACTCTCCAGTCACACTGGATGGATTTCACACTATGCACCCTGAAACCCTCTTCATGATATGTTTTATGTATAATTCAGCTCTGCTGTGGGTGTGCCAGTGATACATTACCCAGAGGGCAGCTAGGGGAAGATCTTTGGACGTAGAAATTACTGGGATAAGAGGACACCCTTCTGCACGTGCCCAGTTGAAGCGGTCCATGCATCAAAAGAGACACTCCACTGCACAACCCACAGCATTATCACATTGAGATCTTTGTAGAGCGACCCTAAGGCTTTTGCCTACAGTAATATCACTGCCTAATCATTTCTACGTGCTTGATATACTTGTTTTGTGTGCCACAATTATGGCACTGCTGTCTTCGACAGCATTTGACAGGCTTGGACATAGGGCACAGGACATACAGTGACAGCTGTTATCTTAATGAGTCAACTTCAAAGATGGGGACTTAGCAGAGAATGCTCAGAAGATAGCTCAGAAGAATGTTCAGAAGATAGAAAAGAGATGGATAGATGGATGGATAGACAGATGGGTGGATGGATAAATAGATATCCAGAGAAATCTGGGCAAATAGACTAATTCCGATGTAGAGACAGTGTAATATTAGCTGTCATTAAAAATCTGCTGGCAGAGGCAGGGGGAACTTAGGCTTAGGCTAATGCTTCTCTAAAGAAGTATTTTTTTTCCCTCATGCAAGACGAGGGTCAGCACAAAAGGACTTATGGCTGTCTTATGCACACACCCCTATATCCTTGCATTTACCTGTGCAGGCTCTGCCTTCTGAGAAGAAGAAAGAGGGAATTAAGCTTTTGAAGAAAAAAGAAAGAAAAATCACGCTAGCTCCCTGAGGCTGTTTTGAGAGTTAATTTCTCATGGCGATCGCTGAGTAATTCCAACATCAGAAATGTCATTTAGAGAATACTTTTGACATTTAAATGAGAGCCTCTCTCTTCTAATCAATACTTGGCCCACAGAGGCATTTCAAAGTTTTTGCAAGCAATTCCATGCCTGAATAATTTACATGAAAGTTTGAAAATTAGATTTTGCTCATGTTTTTTTTCCCCTGGACTGAAGTATGTAACTGTCACCTATCCATGTGACTGCTAATAACAGTAATTAATGCACTGATTCAACCGGATTTATTTATAAATCTTGGTTCATGCTTAATTTCTCCTGAGCACTCATGCCATATTAGATTAAGACAACAGCGCAAGGTAATTAGATGGAAATTACAGAATGGTAAACATAATAGACCCCCTTGTGAGAGAGAAAATGTTCTTTAAGATGTGCCCATGTGCGTACTGCACCACAGCACTCACAGGGGGCCGTGCAAGCATAAACTCACACAACATTTTCACCACTACGTTCAGTACACACTACTGTTCACTCTACTTTCATGCTCCTTCCGCAAAACATCTTTTCATCTGCCTAGGAAAATGTGTTTGCCCAAGAATATATACATAGGCCTCATACAGTTTAATTTGCTGATGCTAATTAAACAGGAGTTCATACCACAGTAATAAAGCATTAATAACAACAGTTAACCTTTCTTACTGCTTTTTAAGTCTGAAATCTAGTATGTTGGGTTTAATAAATGTGTTAGTTCACTAAAGGTTAATGGAATTCTAGATGTAAGATGTTGTATACATGTTATAGATGTTATATACTATGAAAAATCTTAGCATTTTACATTAACAATGCCTACAACGGTTAAAATGGTGTGAGGTTGCAGTTTGTTCATGCAGCTTATTCATGTTATTGCACGAGGTAGTGTTTATTAACTGATCAAATAGAGTTAGTAAAGTGATAGAGATAGCACTCTAAGTAAAGAGAGTGCTGTCTAATCTGTGACTGAGAAGAACTTCCTCCCTCACTCTGAAGGGTTTTAAGAGGATTCAATTAAACAGATCAATTTCAAACAAATGTTTTGCCGGCTCTTAGTGATTCTATTTGCAGTAGATTCAAGAAGATAAGACTTTGTTCCACCATGCACTCCAAATTTACTGAAGCTCTTTATTAATTGCGTGTGTGTGGAATCCCTCCGCAAATATGCCTTCAGTTACTTTAATTTACTATTCCACTTACATTTAAGAGCAAAGCAAAAAGGTATTTATTATGATATACGCTAAGAAAAGTACCTAGTCACTTCCTGAAATGTAGGTCTTTTGAAAGCCCAATTACATTCTCTTTTAATCTATCACATTATTTTAGCTTAATAAGCAAACAAGGTGGCTTTCCAACACAATAAATATACATCACCAGGTTGTTCAAGAGTGGCTTTTTCAGGGACGCGTGTGGCATTTGCTTGTATAGGTCAGAGGGACAGGGGGTAAGCGACAGGGGAATACGCTTCGCCAACCAATCAGGGCAGGATTGCTGACTATTTCTGATGTGGACCACCCACTGACATGATTGACAGCTGGGTGGCTCAACACAGCGTCTACAGTACCTTCCGGAAGAGTAAGGGCGGTGGAGGAGCAACAGCGGAGGAGAGGGGAATGTGGAGGGGGTGCAATGAAGATAAACTGTAGACTGTCTGTTAGCATCCGACGTGTTCTGATTTGCAGATGTCTGGTGTGAGGGAGGAAAGCAAAAAAAAAAAAAAAAAAAGAAAGTAGAATAAAAAAAATTCCCTTGGCGAGAAACATAAATAAATTACATCCGTTTTGCCGACCGGATTTGGAGTCAGCAAGTCAGAGGAAAAGACGGCGAATTTACATCACCAAAGACAATTTGTACATGAAGCATAACAGCGGAAATAGGTCTCATAAATCACATTAGCTGTAACCCTGAGCTCCATCGATTACCCGGCTGGAAAATGAATGGGGACATTAAAGGCTCCCGTCCCTAAACATCCCCATCAGGAGACTAACCACTGGAAGGGAGTGGAGAATGCAGGGGACAGCAGGGACTGTGTCCCCAAAGGATGGGCACCGGAGGCTTGGGGAGTGGGGGGGGTGGGTGGGGCTGGTTCACGTCTCAGAATGAAAGATTTGGTCAGCAGGTCACATTTGGTCATGTAGGCTAATAGGATAGCATAAAAGGATGGGATAGCCCGCTGTGCATGGCTAACTTTCTATTGGAATATTTCTGTGCTGAATACACATCTCTGCTCATTTCCTCTTAGCCTCAAAGCTATTAAATCTGAATAAACATAAGCATTCATGCTATGATAGAGTGCCAACATTAAGCTACCTTTGGGGTGGTTGGGTTCAGCAGACTTTTCTTGGATGACATTGCAGCTTTGATGTATTAAGTGCCCTTACTATTGCACACCATGACTCTTTTTCTTTTCTTTTCTTGGGGGTCGGTGGTGGGAGGGAGGTAGGGCAGTAATTACCTTTCTGCAGACTCTGTGTGCTGTGTGTGGTATCATATCATTATAACCGAGAGCAACAACAGGCTCTCCACTGGGGAGGACGAGAGTCTCCCCTTTTCTCTCTGCTTTGTGTAAATGAGCCAAAGCTTTGCTTAGTAGCTTATTTGGTGAGTGTGATGAAAAGAGATCTACAAACATGGTATGGCACAAATGGAAGAACAATACGGAACATTATAAGTACCAGTGAGAAACCTTGTTAATAAGTATGCTGAGTTTCCTGCACTGGGGCCTGGGTTTTTGAGGTGTTGATTTATCCTCGGCAGACAAGGTCAGTTCGGCACTTTGTCAAGTTTTACCGCTAAACACATACACGCGGTCCGATTTATTGAACATAGAGTGTGACAATATCGCTATTAACGTGACACTGTGGGGTGAGACCTGTTTGTTCTGAGTTCCCGTGTTAATTAAGCAGCACTAAATCACGCCTTAAGTAAGTCAAAATGTATTAACCTCCTCAAGTGACTCATCTAACATCAATTTAGTTTTTGGAGAACATTTTCCACATTGATGGTTCCACAGTCCTCTTGTGACAGGTATGATGCCTACTGATTAAAGGAATAAATTCATGGAGGGTCTTAGGTGAAGGAGATGAAAAGGAGGTGAAAGAGGAAAAGGTGTATTGCATTTTGTAGCATATAATTTTGACAGTTTCTATGATAATTGTACCGTCGTTGATTTTAAAAAAAGAAGGGAAAAAAAACAGTGCCTGAGATTGAAAAAGCTTTTTTCTCATTACTCTTTACCCTTACTTGCATACCAGTGTTAGTCAGTCTTAATTTATGGCTGTATCTGCTTGATATTACTTGCTTTATCAACACGTAATGTTAGAGGAATGTTTAATCATTACAAGTCTTGCCTTGCATCAGTTCAAGTCAATTTAAATGGAGGATGTAAGTCTAGTGTATTTATATGATAGGAATTCATTTTAAAATGTTCTGGATATCATTCCATGTATGGTAAGTATACCAGTTACTTTTATTCATAGTATTTACATGCATAGCTGAAAAGGTGAGAATAATATGGGTTTGCAACTGGCAACGGTAAAGATTTTCTCATTGTGATAAAAATGTAGGACATGGCACAGGAAGGCAACACAAGCTGTCCTATTCCCAGGAGGTGAGCTGAGGATGCCGCAGTTGAAAATCCGCAACACGTGGAACTAACAAGACCATTTCAAATAACAGACAAAATATTCAAAGCAAAACATATTTCCGTAAATACTTGCTGAGGGCATATAGTTGGTTCCACATCAATGTGTTCATTTTGGTGTCTACACCAAATCACAGACTGGTGAGGCAACAAATAAAACCCTCATTTTCATCGGTGTTTGGGAAACAATTCCCAGATGGACCTTCATGCCCTGTCAGAGATAGCAGACTTTGGCACTGCGCTGAATGTTTCTTCCATCCATGAATAGAAATCCATAGAAAATCCATACAGACGAAACCTGAATAAAGTTTAAAGCCATTTGGGGATTTGAAATTAAAAGATTACATTATGATTATCCGACACATAAATTATCTGTTTTCAAAACAAAATATGATATGCTGGCCAGTGGACCAAAAATCATTGTATTCTTTTGAAATTATGTGGCTTTGTAAATGATATGATGGGTATTTAAGATGGCGACTCCGTAAAACATTTTTTAAGTCTGAGGAGGAACCATGGAGTTAAAAATGTTACTGCAAAAAAAGAAAATTAGATGGGAGCTCTTTGGTGTGTGGATCATCTGGTATTTCCTGTAATACAGCAGGCCCCAGTCTGTCCTGGTATGTAGTTGAAGATGGAGCATTTACTTGAATCACTAAATGATCAGGATTTATTCCATTGCTCTGTTGGGCTACGGCAAACACCTGGCTGACTAGTAAGCCTTTTACTGTAGGATTATTCATTTCTTAGTTTGCAGGACTAGACACTAACAGTTTGGGGCAGCACATGAGTTGGGGCAGGCACCGTTTGGTTGTTTACACAGTAAGAAGCAGCCTTTACTGCTTGATGAAAGGAGGCATTAAATGGCAATGATCACTGATACTATGCTGTTGAAGTAGCCTTGAAGTGGACATAATCTTTACCACTAGCCTACAGTGGAACATTACAAACCACATAAATGGTTTAAATATAATGGGCCTGCAATAGAGCTCTCTAGTGTCTGCAAAAACTTACAGTGTAACAATTAATTGATTACAGTACTCACTAAAGACATTGAAAGCTGCTCTCTCTCTCTCTCTCTCTCTCTCTCTTACAGTTTCTTCCAGTAGCAGCAACTGGAATCCATGCATTTCCACGGAATTATTTTTGGAATCTGATCCCTTATCATACCTGTTCATTCTTCCTCGTCGCTCGACTTATCGTGACTAAATTCAAGATGGCTGCAAACGCTAAACTTCGAGAAAATACTGTCTGTATAAATCGTCTTGTAAGTAAACTACCAGTGCTTTTTCAAAGTTCTCAATGTCTCGTTTTAAATGTCAGGGCCCTCGGAAGTCTACCAATGAAGTGTGGAGATACATTGAGCCTCGTAAATGGTGTAAAACAGTGATTTATTTGCATGGCTATGCCGATGCCGAGGCACCACCATTGACCGCCTTGTTGGTAGCATCGGCTAACTAGCGCCAGATTTCGGAGTGCAGGGGACAAGCCGAGATGGGCTATGAGACATACGTTCACACTCGGTATCATGTTTCAAAACACTTTAGGTCAAAATCACACCGGAATTCTCCTTTAACTCTATTTACAATTATACCGGTATTTACATTTATTAATTTAGCAGACACTTTTATCCAAAGCGACTTACAAAAAATATATAAGGAATAACATTCAAGCCACAATGCAGAGGAGACCTTAGGTAGCAATTAATACTTCATCAATCAATATATTACCAGAATATGAGAGTGCAGAAAGTTGAAATACTAGTCAAAGTGTAGGCTAGTCAGAGGAGAATGTAGAAGAAGAAGGAAGCAGAGGAGGGAAGACAGAGAAGTGCATGGTAAGTGCATGTTAGTTGGTGAGAGGAGGTACCCTCGGAAAAGTGAGGTCTTCAAGAACTTCTTGAAGATAGAGAAGGACGTCCTTGCTCTAGTAGCACTTGGTAGGTTGTTCCACCATCGGGGGACTACAAATTAAAACAGTCTGTGGTCTCCAGATGGTGAAATGACCTACCAAATTCTTCCAGAGTAGAGGTGTCTTCTAAAAGCTCTTGAAGACCCAACTCTTCTATTTAGTCTGTGAAGTTTGAGGTCACAACATGCAAGTAAATGACAGTAGAAACAATCAACTATCCAACCATTTATGCTCTATTTTGGGAATTCAGAGCACTCTGTCTATTTTACTGTGAAAGGGCAACAGCAACAAGACACAACACACAGTCCAATTGTATTTGTTGCTGTGATACTGTATGTTAACAATTATAGGGAGGGAGCAGCATAGCTATAGTATAGCTAGATTGCATTTCTTCTCTATTGTCTTTTTTATTCCTTTACAGAGAAGCACTATAAATGGAATGGTTTTACTACCCTGTGAAAGTGTAAACTATACAGTAACTTGGTTACATAGCATCTCACATATGGGTCATTCCGTGTGAAATCACCCAATTTCAGCACAATTTGGCAGGTGACCCTCTCCGAAAAAATCTGAAAAAAATCACAGGTGTTTGTAGACCAAATACATGCATAGATCTAAAATAGTATATCTGTATAACTAATCGTTGCAAAACTACAGCCCTTTGAAACTTCAAGTCATTTTAAGCATTGTGGTAAACAATCCTTTTTGTTCAACTTCCAACCTTATTGGCTCTTTTGGTATTTCACACACATTAGTGAAACTATGTGAATAGAAGTACATTTTCCTGTTGAATTAAAAAATCCAATCGGATCGATCAGACGTATCTTGTGTACTTTCCCCTCTGCAAAGCTCTGAAAATGGCTATAAATTCATAATGTGAAAAGACATCATCATCTTTGAGGGCTTCTCATTCAATAAGTATGTGACACAAATTCATCAGATTTTTTTCCTACTCATGTATGTATTATAAGGTCCTGTCCATGCATTAACTTTGGTTGTTATCATTATCATATTTTCAGAGCATTTCTTTAAAATTGGGCTTGATTTTCAAAAAGCCTGTTTTCATCTTCTCATTTCACCACGTGGACAGTTAACATGATTTTTTTTAATTTTCCCATATATCATTCTGAATGTGAGGATCATCTGCCCAAAATGTGGGCTTGTTGCTGAGTTTCTTCATTGAGATAAGATTTTTTACAAATATTGTCTATAAATCCACTGAATTTGTACTTTATCTGCAGTACCACTTTGCACCACACGTGGTGCTCTTTTAATACAATGGAAGTCAATGGAAGAGTAAGAGAGTCACTTGTTTGCTGCACATATCCAATCTAAACACACAGTTTATGGTTCATAGTTAAATTGCTCCAAATAATTATTGCAACATGAACAACATACTACTCATACATACATTTTATTTAGAGAAAATAAACTGATCAAGTAAATTATACACTCATAAGACTGACTGGTCATCATACATGCAGCAAGAGGTTTTAGCATAATTACCATCTTTGTAACGGGTTTTCTACACCAGCTTCAACCTATCAGTGCCTATGTGAGTACTTTAATAATTACTAGCCAGCTGGTTAGGCAAAGTCTATATCCATCGTCATATGCATGGGATGCAGTCCTCTGTGATACACAGACAAAGAGCATTAAGATGGAGATCAGTGCTTTGTCTCCATGTGATCTGGGAGTTGGAAAATGAATGTCATAAAGGAACATATTCAAGAAACAATGGTTTTCTAAAATTCAGTTCATCAAGGTATTTCACTTGATGAAGATGACCATGTGTGTTTCCATCACAAGTATTCATAACAAGGTTTGAGGACTCGTGGATCCAAGAGGCATTCGTAAAAAGATGATAACTCTTTAGTATTGATTTTTCTGCATCTGACAATACACTGAATTTTAGAAACCCCTTTTTTACTTGAATATGTTCCTTTATTACATTCATTCTCCAACTTCTTTCCTAGATCACATGACAAAGCACTGAGACAAAGCACTGATCTCCATCTTGATGCTCTTTGTCTGTGTATCACAGAGGACTGCATCCCATGCATATGACGATGGATATAGACTTTGCCTAACCAGCTGGATAGTAATTATTAAAGTACTCACATA
>NW_027468620.1:25837654-25920154 GCF_046254945.1 Alosa pseudoharengus | reverse complement strand
TGTAATGTAATGTAAACCTGCTATAGACTACAGAGTTTAGTGTTGACCGGTTGCTTGACCTCTGGAAATATCTGAATTGCCAAAAGTCTTCTTTGCGCACACACACACACAGTTTCAACTTCTGAACACACATTGCATTCCTTATTAATCTCACTGACATCTGTCTGAGGTGAAAAATAACTTTAAAGTTCACATTGCACCAAAGCAGCAGAGCACTTTGTGGTTGCGCTGTCAGTGTTATTTGTCCTGTCCTGTGAACACAATGATAATCTCAATGCAGGGCTACAGAACAGACATAAACCAATACCACCCATTCTATGGAGCTTGTCAAAATATGAGGTTAGGAACATAGGAAAATATAAAACAAAATATGAAATATGAAAATACAAAACCAAACCTGTTAATGAACAGCTGTCTATTGTCCTGTCAGTGAAACAATATGCTCATGTATAAATAAAATGCTGATGGGAAAATATTACACACTATTTCTCTGCACAGTTGAAAATGGAGAGGACTACAAAGACTGCAGTGGCAGTGTTTTGAAGACTGAAGTTCAGCATGTTGATTTGAATGTCCACAAGCATCTATGCCCCTACGTGAGAGTGACTGTGTGCGCTCAGGAGAGACTGCATGAACCATTTGGATCGTCGAGATGTCACACAGCCGATTTGTCATCAGCCAGTTACAATTCTCTCTTGTTCTCTCTCTGTCTAAGTGGCAAATTTAAGTGGGTGAGATAACCACCACAATTTTGATTTCAGTTGCCTGTCTTATCAGTCGATCAGGCTCTGCTATCAGTTCACCTAGTGGCCAACGGTTGAATAATCAATGGCACTGGCCCCAGCAGCAGAAACCCAACAGATAGCAAAGTTTCATACAAAAATGCACTTTATTAAGACTGACAAACACTGTAAAATACCAGTACTTGGAGAATTAAAATAGTTCACTCAATGTCTCTGAAATCTTGTAGTCCAAGATAAGGCTCAATGGTGGGAGTGGCTCCTTTGAAGCTCACTCCGGCTGTCCTCTCTCCAAGTAGTCAAGTCCAGGGGGTCACGGCAGTTGTCAACCCAACAGGAAGTCGTTGTGGCACTCTAGACAGTGAGCATTGAGGAGTCTGGTGTAGTCAAGGCAGTCTTCATGGGCGCGTTGGGCTCGGGGACCACGAGATAGAGGGGCCGGAGGCTGGAAGGGGATCACCAACAATGACCAAAAGCACCACAGATATCAAAGCACACACTCAAAGCATGTACAGAAATATATTTACGGCCCTTCAGACAGCAATAGCGAGCGTTGAGGGAGGTTCAGGGGTGGCCACTCAGTCTTCAGGGCAGCACAGGGCACTGGAGCCACAGGACAGACAATCTGGAGGCTAGAAGAGAGGACCAAGGATGACCGACACCACAGAAAACAAGCACGTTCACACACACAGGAAGTTATAGTTACGGCCCTTCAAGCTGCCATAGAGAGCGTAGTGTAGAATTCAGCTGCGGTACAATCAACGTTCAGGGAAAGGAGGCCTGGGAACCTGGGCTTCTGGATGGAGGTTTGGACACAATAGCAAACACTTAGGCACAACAGAGGCGCACATGTGGCAACAATAGCACTCACTAGTGATGTGCCCAATGAAGCGAGGCTTCGGAGCTTGTGTCGAGCAGAAAGGGGCGTGCCAGATGAAGCCCCGGTTCGAGGCTTGTGTCGTTTCCATAAAAATCACGTGACTGATGACAAACGAGGCCTCGGTTTGTGAGTGTGACGTCTGAAGCTTCGTTTGGGACACACACCCACGTGACTGCTTTGGAATCTGATTCAAAGGCTTTGAATTGCGCGAACCAGGGCACCCGCTCTAGTGTCGGAATGAGTTGTGTCGTATTACAAGAGCCAGGCGAAATTTGTGGGTAGCCCTGATTTATATAGGATGCTTTCTCTGTTTGTGAATTTACGTTCTTTTCTTTCCGGAAAATGTCCATAATCCATAATATCATGCACATATAGAAATAAAAAAGAAATAGCCTAGGCCTAGCCTAAAGCTTTGCCATTTAGAACAATGACATTAAAACGTGTCTGCGTTGCAATCTTGTCTCAACTTCAATCATGTCATTTAAAAGCAATACAGGCTAATAATTTCTATGTAGGCCTAACAATAATGGCTGACATAATATTTTCCTTTTATTGAAAGTTTGATTCATGAAACGTCAAACTATGTCAGGCCATGTAGGGTTTGGTTTAATTAGGCGCCTGGTCGTTTCCTTTTCACTCTCGTCCATAGCGTGTTGAGGTTGATAATACTTCGTCCTGGTTCAGAAGCTAAGTAGTGTCTACTGCGGTCGTTAAGTGGATGGGAGACCGATTGGATCATTGACTGGGATAACACATGATTTCACGCCTCAACGGAAACACCAATCTTCACGTGATAACGAGTGACGGGATTATGTTGCCTAATCGTATTTTATTGTATTGAATTGAGACAAACAGAAATGCAAATTTCTTGCAACACTTTTAATGTAATGAATGAGAACATTTCGAAGCTTTGGCATTGTGTTGAACGTTGTAGGCATTCTTTTCACTAGTCCGTGACTGCGGGGCTTTATGCAAACCACCAGATGTCGCTGTGTTTTCCTTATCTTCCATGTTTCGAAGCTTCGACACATTACTCGGCACATTAGGGAAATGTGCCGAGTAGCGCTCGAGGCTTCATTTACCCATCACTAGCACTCACGCTCACGCTCACGCTCACGCTAAAGCTAAAGCTGTAAAAACAATTACTGCCCTTCACGGAGCAATAGAGCACGTTGACTGCGTTGGCAGCAAGGCAAGAGGTGCTCTCGATCCGGCAGACCTCCTTCACCTCACAGAAATGGGCTTTTATACCCCTTAACCAAGGCATGGCCAGTATTAGGCCATTAGCTGCTAATTGCAACCACGTGGAGGCAATTATTTATGAACAGTCAATGACAGGAAGTACTGTCCAAATATGGGCAGAGAGGTGGAGCATAGCATTGGAGTTCAATTGGAACACTTAAGTCACAATAGCAGGGGAGGAGACACAGTCCAAATATGGGCATGGGGTAAAACAGGAAGTAGGTTGCTAGGTTTGTTCAGGAGCAGATGTCCAAAAGTCAATAGGGCAGAAGAAAATCAATAACAAGAAAACCCACCACAATAGATGCACACAGTGAAACAACCACTACAAATCAGGGTGGAAAAATATGGTTACCCACACACACTAACCACACATCATACACTGCACACAATAAGGCCCTAATGTCTTTGCTAATTTGGCAACAGAGAAGTAAGTCACCTGTGACATCAGCTGTACACGTGTCATCAGTATGAAGTGGGATAGAGATATGTTCATTTTCTCTGCTAAGGCTTCAAAGCAGTTGAATAGATTGTGTTTGGTTGAAATAGGGGAGAGATCGGTGTAGAAAGCCACATAAAGATCCCAAAGTTAGGCTATATACTTTTATGGAGTAACTATGGAGTAGAAGGACTACTCAACTACTCTACACTGCTTAAATTCAAATATGCACCAATACATGTTAAATCTTATCAGTATACTGTAGTTAGTGGAATATTTTCTCTCTTTTGGTTAATTTTGTAATTTTCAGATGCTGATATATAAAAATCTGCCATCTTCAATAACCTTTCATTGGCCAATATTAAAACACCATCTGATTTTAACATTATACCTCTCTAACTAATATTGATGTTTCAAGACCATTCACAATTTTTTATGCAGTCAGTGTCATTTGATGTATTTATGATTGCCTTATCAAGCATTCATAAGCAGTTTATAAGCATGTGCGTAGCATGTGTGCGTCTCAATGCAGGGTAAAGTGGTTCATGCATGTGTTATTTTTGCTGTGTGGATGACAGCTGCTTTAAAAATGAAATACAACACAAACAACACTATCCAGAAATGAACACCTACTTGACACATGATGAAATTACTTTTTTCCATAACATTTCTTGTTCAAAGCTCTCTTTTTGACACTTTGCATGCCCTCGTCATGCTTTCATACAAAGTTGTAAGGTGTATAACCATTTTGCAGTGATGTAAAAGTGTACGTGCAATTACTGCAGAATCTTATAGGCCAAGCTGGATGTTCAACAATGTGAGGATTCCTTAAGCACGCTGCCTGTCTAAATCAAACAGGAGTGTTGTGACAGCTCAAACAAGTAGGTGTCATAAAAGTGCTACTTTGGAGAGACACACTTGTGTTGATGGAATCAGGTTAGACATATTATAAGCAAGTACACAATGTTCTCTAGCAAGCCTCTTTAAACAATACAAGGCACTTTGAAGTAAAGATAGCAGATTGCAGTGTGCTGGAGGTTGTTATCATATCACCTGCAGTTCAGCTATTATCATTTCAGAAATGTGTTGAGAGTAGAGCTGAATGTTTGTCTCCCATCTGGGATTTACAATGATATTGTGTTGCAGATATTCTCCAATGCATTGAAAATAATTAAAATGAACATGAGTCATTTCTGGATTTAATTCACAAGTAAGTAAGGTGTGCATTGGAGGAGACATAGTAACTAGAGTCAGATATGTACTCTCTGATCAGTCTTCCTCTCTAAAAGTTTACTAATGACAAAGTAAAGGTCAAATTCAGTAAATTTCACTAGATGACTGTTAAAATAGATTGTTATTATGGGGTCCTTTTTTCTACCTATTTATTATCTATATTCTTGCCAACTTTAGAGTCGAACTCTCAGACTGGTGTGTGATTGCAACAGCCAATTAGATATTTTGGCAACACTATATAAGGTATGTTAACTAACCAATGGTAGTAAAGACCTAACTAACCAATTAGTAATACCTTGTAAATGGTTAATTAAGAATGTACAATAAGTGACTGTTTATAAGTGACTTTATAAACTACTTGTAAGTAATTTACTAATGCTATCTAATGATAGTAAATAGCTAAAAAAAACATGTATTAATGCCTTGTAAATGGTTAGTTAACACCTAATTATAAAGTGTTACCAATATTATTTCTCGACATATATATTTTAGTGACTTGACCTGGTATTTGTGGTCCTTCTATTTGAAGTGTGTGTGTGTGTGTGTGTGTGTGTGTGTCTGTGTGTGTGTTGAGTTAGACACATTGAATATAAAAATGCTGTTGTCTGAATGGGAATATGATAGGTGGTTGATAGTCAATTATATTCAGTAGTTAATGACTAATAATAATAAACATCCTGTGTAATGATGGATAATCTTATACTGACTCTTCACATCAATCGCTAGCAAATATTTGTTCATAAGGTAGTGATTGCAGCGAAGTACTCGATATTTTCGGTGATTCAGATTATTCATAGGTGAACAAGGAAGCAATGATCAATGAGAGGTCATGATTGACTTCCTATACAATTCTGTCACTGTAGTTCACCCTGAATCATTTCTCAATCAACTAATTTCACTGTATGGATTCATAATAAGTAGCCTCAATTAATTTCAGGTTCTTCTTTCAGCACTATAGCATGAGTAAGCACTTGCTGGAAAAGCAAAAACAATCCACCACTAACACCCATCATAAGCATAATATATAGCAACTCAGAGATTACCATGCTATTCAGCCACTACCCCCACAACACTTTCTGATGAATAAACAAGCAAACTAGGAATAAACAATGCAAACATAGCTTTAAACAGCCATATAAAATACAACAGCCTGAGGAATTTCACTTTTTCAGTTTTCTCTGGCCAACAGTAACATGCACTGACATGAAATCCAGTGTTGTATCCACTGTTCCTCACACTGCATCCCAGACCCACAGAGACGCGCGGCTTCAGGAATGGGGTCAGAGAGGGGCGGAGACGCTGCCATTACCCAGCATCCCCTGTGTCTCTGTCTCTTTGTTCTATCTCTCTTTTCCACATGGATGTGTCAGTATAGCAGTGCGGAATCAATTTTCATGCAGGGGAGCGGGTCGATCTACATTTTCCAATTCATTTATACTCATTACCGAGCAAAACCCTGACAACGAGGCAATTTATGCACCTGCCCTATATCAACCCTCGTGCCCATATTGGCTTGTCCGCTACTTATCTTTGTGCCTGTGGATGGCTGATTTTGTTTTTATTGCTGTTAAATATTGTTTAACGCTCTTGTAATGAAATGCCAGAGCTGTTTTGTGCTGTGGAATGCTGTCATGATCATACATTGAGTGAATGAGTTTGTTTGTTTGTTTGTTTTTAATGCTTTTAATGCTTTAATGCTGTTTTTTTTTTCTGACATATTGTCGTAACTTCACAAATGGTACACATGTGCTGGGATTTCTAGTTTAGCCATCAGACAAATGTAGATGAATGACGCTCATCTTTTTTTTAGTTGGCTCTCTCCATACACACCTGAGGTTCAGTCCAGGGCGTCCATCACAGCCCAGCTGATTGCATGATCTGATTTTCTCTGATAGATGACACATCAGCTCCAGCAGACGGCCTGAAGCACGTCGTACCTATAAGCTGAAACAAGATGATTCTCAGTGCTGCTCACTAACCTTTCAGCAGGTAAAAAATGTGAGGTATATTTTAGAGTGCCTCTGACTCTGCTGTGTGTCTGAATGACTTTCACTGGGAGCCACAATGACAGGATGAACTCAACTGGAAATACTGTAGTTATAACAGGATTTTTAGCAATCCAAATGATTCTATGTGCATGTTAATGTTTTCATTCATAATCACTTGTACTGTAAAAGCAACAGGCAGGGCTATGCTCACCTGTGCTATCCTCGTTGTCTTTAAATATCAGAGATTAAAATGAGAGAGGCAGTTTGACATAGTTTCCCAAGCCTTATTCAAGCTCATCCATAAAGAAAGTTAGCCTGGAAAATCCAGACCCTGGTAATCTAGAAAGATTAAGGGTCTGGCCACGAACAATGCAATGGACCAACTCAAGGGACGGCACCAAGCATGCATTTGAAAATTTCACTGCACGCAATTGGATAACACCAATGTTTACTCCAATGTTTACTCTGAATGATTCCGGACTTTGACGTAATTGGATAACACTACGACCAATGTTTACTGACCTCCAACGTTGCAGCGCTGTCGTCATCTGTTTAGCTCGCCTCTGACCCGCCTATATCAGATACACCGATGTGATTGGTTCCCCGTGATGCAAGGGGTAAAAGTAATGTGCATCATTACTCATTGCCAGAGTCTCTTGCAGACACAATTCAAATTGTGCTATCGCGATAACTCTGGATTTCCAGGATAAAAGAAAGTGTATTGAAATCACAAACATCAACAATAGGAGGAAACTCCGTCTGCATAGTCTCTTCCTAAATATATGCTTGAGTCTCGATTGGCATGTAAGAACACACCAAGCGCTGACTTGATCCCCCCACCACCACTCCCCCTGCATTCCTCTGCTGTCAAAAGCCATCTAGCTCAGATGAAAGGAAAGGATAAGAGGGCCTTATCTTTGATCCAGCCTGCATGCCTTTTGAAACAAACCAATAGTGCATCTCTGAATTCAAGACCTGCGATTATGGAGTGATAGAACAAAACAAAACAAAAAACCCTCTTTTTCATCTGACATTTAATCTTGAAGAATAAATCAAGAGACAGTCACCTGACTTCCATCCACAGCCTATAGCCAAAGGGCATCTATCTGTTTGCCAGGACACACAGACCAAAAAACTATCCCATAGTCAAATCCAAAAAGAGTACAACAAATGCAGTCTTGCATTTATCATGCTGATTAATGACTTATGTCACCATTGGTTATGAACAGGGGACACATAATAACCATACACTTTTTACTCAACTCATTTGTCATTTAGACATCTGTGTTGATTATAGCACAAATTACCCCCCCACACACACACACACACACACAATGGCCCAGATGTTGTACAATATGTGTAATTATTCATGGTTTTGCACTTATATGCAATATGACGTTCATCACTCTCCATCTGCATTGCTTGTGTCACACTAAGATGTCACACTAATGTACGGTATAACGAATAACATTAACTGTGAACATTAGTGACTACCGTATCAAGGGCATTAGCCTCTGACTGTTTTTGCTATGAATAGCAAATAATAAACATTTGAGCCCTTTTTGTGCAATATTGTCAAATGGTTGCCATGGTGCTTTAGGACCAAGACAATATTTATTGACCCAATTTTTATTACTGTGGAAAAAATGTCCCTTAGCGGGAGACAGACCTGTTTTCATCTTCCAGGTCATCTCGAAAGATTTCTTTCCCTGCCCATGGTTCAAAACAACTCTAATAGCTGATGGAAAGGACTGAGGGGGGAATCTGGAACAGTGCACCTTTGATAATAGCAGTCAAAGTCAAGGGAATTTCAGACCATTTCTACCACTGCTGTCACAACATAACCACAAGATGACATGCGAAGTCTGTTCCCTGCAACTTGAATTTAACCATGTGAATGCAGAGAATTAGGTTGACATTACAATGAAAGACCATTTTTAATGTATTTCCACAATTGTTACTTGTTCCACTGATCAATGTCAAAAATGTTCTAAGTAAGTGTTGAGTGATCTTTGGTCTTTTGTCGGTCCATTGTTGACTTCAAGGCGGCGCTGCCTGGAAGGCGCTAGGGTTAGTCAAGGGTTATGTTAGGGTCAGAATGGCAGTGCTGCCTTGAAGTCGACGGTGGGGGTCCAAAAGACCATCAAGCGTGTTGAGCATTGAATTTGAACATAAAACAAATAGATTGTTTGAGTTTCAATTTGTAACATTTCTTATCAGTTATAATACCAGCAATAATATAAGTATAACTAACGAGATTTGATCAAAAACCTTAAATAATATAACATGGCATTTCTCCCCAATGTTGATTTGCTCTCATCATCCATGATGAAAACCTCATAAATGAGATCTACCCTTCTTTAATCTCTTCTGGCCTTTGCCTAATTAAAGTATGGATCTTTCAGATGACCATTCATGTTGGATAAAGATTAAAGCATGTTAAAGTACATTACAGAATCTTTTGAGTCAGCCTTCATAGTATTATTAACACATAGAGCACATACGTATGCACTGTATAATTCTCAAGTGATAGAGTGTCTTCATTAGCACTCCTGACATAAAGGAAGGGATCATTTAATCTCTTAAATCGTGTAGCATGTCAGGGAATATCGCCGTTCATTTGATTGACTTTTCTGCTGCATAGGCTTAACACAAAGCCTGCCTCTTCAGCCAATTAAAGGGCGCTATGTTGTAGGGCACTTTGTAGTCTGTTATAGTCCATACAGAGCCAGCCCATACAGAGCTTCATAAATATTCAGTATACTGACATATTCACACATATAACTGATCCTATAGAGATTGTGCTGTGGTATGTAGACAGGGTCCTGGAAGAAAAATGGATTTACATGGTTTTACACTGTATTTGTGAAACAAGCCTAACTCCATGCATTCATTCACAGACATCTAAAGGCTGAGTAAGTGACTGTGAACTACTGACTTTTGAGTTTCAAGTATTACAATCTGATGCAAATTCCAGGTTTTCACACAATAAATGCTAGAAAAACATATAGGTCATGATAGGCTATTTTACTAATGGAAAAAAGAAACCATATTTATGGAGCATAACATTAGTTCAGGCAGGCCATAGAGTCACACTCAGCATCTTGGCTAACTACTCATCTGTGCACTTATATTGGTTTAGATCATTCAGGGCGCCTTTTTTTAGCCTGCCTACTCTTTCCGCTTTCTCTGCAAGCTTTTTTGCAACCCACCTCCACCCATCTACTCATCATACATCTGATTGATCACTGTCTAGTTGTTATCCTTGATGCCTGGACTGTTCTGTACCCTACTCTGCCTTAGGCTTTCCATGTTTGCACATGGAAGGGCAGGAGGCTCCCAGAAGAGAGCCATACCGCCAAATGAAACATTATGCTAATAGTAATAAACTTAAACTATCTTGAAAAAATGGTTCTGACTGAAACACACTTAACCCCCTTGAGCAACAAATGTGTAAAATTCCATACCATGACATGTGGACATCATCGTTGAATTATTGTAAATATTTAGCTACACTAAAATGGTATTTCAATGCCATTTTTGCAATGCTGTGAGGCTAAATATTTTGCACCTAAAGCTAATGTTTCTCAATTTATATAGCAGCAACTCTTGGGTGTTTCGGGTGCTGACAGGCTCTCGGCAGGCAGATGCTGAGACAGGAAGTGCAGAATGTGAGCTTTGATTGGAGTGGACAGGGCTAATATAATTCTGACTGGCCTTCAACCCAGTGTTTTCAATTGAAAAGCTTGATCTGATTTAGCTTTGATTCTGTGGGCTTCCTTATGGACATATCAAAAAAGCTCCTTAAACGAACCAACAATTGTTAGGAGTGGCATAGCATATGGACAATAACACCTTAATTTAGCAGGCAAAATTAACAACCCATAGTAAGCATCACAAAGCCTAGTCTTTATTAGTATTATTCCATTCACTTCAGTGCTGCCACACATTTTGTCAGGTTTCAACAACAGATTCCATTGGAAAGAATTTAATACCACCAAAAGGCAGCACGTGCCGTGAAACTAATGAAGCAGTTGAAGTTTATACATAACGCTGATGAAGGGCAAACAGGCCCGTAGAGGAGAGGAGATGTTGGATTGCCAAGAAAGCCTTCCAAGTAAATGCCACAGGGACGGCGGCAGAGTGGGAGTCATTTACTGCACCTGTAGTCTGGATAGGCGCAGAGCAACAGCTCCACAGAGCTTCAGAACACTTCATCTTGAGCACAGAGAGTTTTGTTTTAAGCTTTGGGCAAGGACAAAATAAAAAAAAAAAAACAGAAGAGCAGACACCGCCTTCAGAAGAGGAGTTTTGCAATCTTACAGAAATTGTTTGATTGTGGGCCAGGGTTTTTGGTAAGTCACCACCCAACTGCATTGCTTGGCTGGAAAATTAATTTGTCAGTAAACTCACAAAACACTGTTGAGAAAGATTAACGGCCATTGGTTTTTCCAGCTAAGTGGAAAACCTTGCCTACAGAACAGGGTTAATTTTTGTCTTCCAGCGATGATGGGATCATGGGATACCGGAACATTCAAATTCTCAGTTACTGAGAGAAATTAGAGTTTTTCTCATGTCCATGACAATGCATGCTTACTGCAACTCTTTCTCTGCAAGGGCCAATTTAAATTCTCCATTTTAGAAACACTCTAATGGACCATGCATTCTAAGCTCAGGCAGAATAAAGAACAAACACAGCCAGGCCTCTAAAACATTTGAAATCCAAGGACATCCTTAACCTTCATTAGATGCTTTTTAATGTTATGTTAACTAGATGTACCGCAGAGCGGTACAAAATATGACCGCCGCCCAGTCCAGCAACCCCACCTCCATCTTGCCTGTTCATAATTCTGAGAAATTCTTGATTGTTTGTGTTATGTTTATGTTATGTGTGTGGGTGTGTGTGTGTGTGAGTGTGTGTGTGTGTGTGTGTGCGTGCTTGTGTGTGTGCCTGCGTATGTGCCTGTGCATGGAAGCGTACATATGTCTACTGTGTGAGTATATTTCATACGTATGATTACTGTGAATGTGTGTGTGTGCGTGTGTATCTGTTTGTGCACATGTGTGCACATGAAATGGGTTAACATGACCCCTGGAGGCAAATATACGGAAAAAAAATGGTCATCCTAGGCCCTACAGTTCTCAAGATATTCACAGAGAACTGTGTCTGGCCTACCCTCCTTTCGGGGGGTCCAGTCCAGCGGGGGGGCTACAGATCAAAACAAAAAATGACGGTTCCATGCTATCCATGTGGGGGTACATGCCCACCAAGTTTTGTGTACCCCGGTCTTTCAGTGTCCCGGGAATCCTTGTTGGTGTACGTCACTAAATGTACACATAAATTATTTTATTGTAAGGCCCCCCATGAACGAAAGTACACAAAACTTGGCATGCATTCGGAGGGTGTCATAATGATCCTACACTTTCAATTTCGTGCAGTTTTGACCATGTCAGCCAGAGATATTGTGATGAAAACACCTACATTTTTGCTTTTTAATTTTTAACTAGGTGGCGCTATACATGAAATAAGTGGTAATGGGATGGGTTGACATGGCCCCTTGAGATCAACATGCAAAAAAAAGGTGGACCTCCTAGGCCCTACGGTTCTCGAGATATTCACAGAAAACTGTCTCCGGCCACCTACAGGCCAGTTGGTGTATAGTAACATAAATTAATTTATTGTGTGGCCCCCCATGAACGGAATTCCACGAAACTTGGCTTGCATTCAGAGGGTGTCATAATGATCCTACACTTCCAATTTCGTGCAGTTTTGACTATGTTAGGTCACAGATACCTGCGATTACAACACCTCATTTTTACTTTTTTAGGTTTAACTAGGTGGCGCTATACATGAAATGAGTGGTTATGGAATGGGTTGACATGGCCACTTGAGATCAACTTACCAAAAAAAAATGGTCCTCCTAAACCTTACGGTTCTCGAGATATTCACAGAAAACTGTGTCTGCCCTACCCTCCTTTCGGGGGGTGCAGTCCAGCGGGGGGGCTACAGATCAAAACGAAAAACGATGGTTCCATGCTATCCATATGGGGTTACATGCCCACCAAGTTTCGTCTACCCCGGTCTTTCAGTGTCCCGGGACTCATTGACAGAAATTTGGGCATGCGAAAAAGGAAAAAAAAAAAAAAAAAAAAAAAACAAATAATATGACTAAACCTATATGACCGCCGCTTCGCTGCGCGGCGGTCATAATAAATGTGGATGATGTATCATTTTCAAGACCAACATTTCATTTTTTGTTTATCTTTTACTGATGATTGCTACTAAGGTAAAAACATTAGCTGCTGACACATAAAGCTGTTGATACAATGAGACGTACTCTGTACTGAAGAACAGTTCTTGGTGACTATGTATCAGTCCTTTTAAAACAATGTTATGCTAGAAATGGGCCGATATGGGCAACTTTATTATGATAAAGCTAAATAAGTTGGTTGTTGCAACCAACCCAACAACCAAAGGTTATACAAATTAAGATTAAAATTAAGATTAAAGCTATAATGTTAATGGTTTAATGTTAAAATCTAATTTGTTTATAATACTGATAACAGAATAGTGTTGAAAGTTGTGTGGAATGGAGGCTGGAATGTTTAAATGGAAAATAAAATGACTTGTGTACATGAGAGTTCCACTAAATCAGATGAAAAGCTATTGTTCAGAGGAAATAAAAGAAAGGAAATCAATAGAATAACAAACCTTCACGATTACACTGTTACAACAATAGGCTCCTGTGCTGGGCCACAACAATGGCAGGTTGCACTCATCAGATGCATTAAAAGATTACTCTTATTCCCATTGTTTCCTTGCAGTACAGCTACAGCTACATACTTATTCTTGTGTCAAGGATAGCTTCTTTGTTAGGGCCTATTGATTAAAACACACATACAAGCCACACAATTGATGAGGAATACAGTTCGGCAGTGAATGAGTTCATACACTATGAGGAACACACAGCTGTGGTAGTTAGGACTGAATGCTCCATAAACTATAATACATGAACATTTAAAAAAACATTTGCTCACAGCAATGACATGACAGGTTGCACACTCTGAACAGATTGCGGCGTTTACATTTCATTAAGTGCGATCATAAATAATAAATCAGCTGAAGAAGCCATAACAACCTGATGCAATACGTTGTGCATCTCGGTTGTCTTATAGGAGGTATGTATTGTTAATTGTGTGGAATTGTGTGGAAGTGCATGGATGTTTTTCAGGTAGACATGGTAATAAAAACCAAGCCAAAGCAACTCATCTGTACTCATCACACTTTGGAACCCCATGGAATGAATAAATTAGCTATCACATGTGAGAATGAGGTTTTGTTGCTTTGTTTGCACAAATTAAAGTAATTTTAATATCCAAAGCTATAGTATGTTGCCTTTATCATATTATGAGCTCAGAAACCTGCTTAAGGTGGGAACAATGATGTTCCCAAAACGTCACACACCGTTAGCTTCTCTTTCTAATGAGTAGTCCAGGGTTGTATAACTCAATAAAGTAATCATTTTCTAATATTGTTAGAATTTGCCCAATGTTTTGGTAGCATCAGTAGTGTTTTCTTCCTAAGGATAAGGGAAGTCATGCTTCCCCTGTTTTGTCCGGCAGTAGCTGTCAAACTTATGCAGTCAATACACAACAGTAATAAAGACCTTTTGATATGTTATTGGAAAGTTGTTACATTATTAGATTTTATTACATTTTCAATAGAGTTAAGTTTCGATTTATTATTACATTATTAGGAGTTATCACAATATTGGCAAATCATTATTTGTTTGTATAAGGGTCTTACTCATTGATAAACTTTTTCTGACTCTAGAAAACAGAGCATTCTCTTAGGGCTGTATTTTCGGTCACCAGCGCATGGCGTAAAGTTCGTTATTCACCGGCGCGAAGTTGAATTCGTTATTTTGCACCTTTATTTTTTAAGCATTGCGCCCAGGGGTGTGGCAATTAACAACCTAGGGAGGGACCTGGCGCATTGTCTAAAAATCGCTATCATACACCACCTAAACCTGGTCAGAAGTCAATGGCGAGTTGTTCATATGCTATTTTAAGAGCGCATGTCAACAGTCATATTGGCAGGTGCACGCACCATCCTTCTATCATTCATGAACGCACACCAGCGCACGTCCATGCAAAGCATTACAAATTGCACGATTACAATGGTAAAAATAATTAGAATAAAGATATTACGAAATACTGTACATCTCATGATGAGTAGTTATTCACCATCATTTGCAAATTGGTAATGACGGTTAAAAGTGATTAGGGGAGAGGCGAGAGACAAGTATGGAGCACAGCTGAAGACGCACTGTCACGAGATATAAGCAACTCCTCTGCAGGATAAATGTTGTTTTATTTAGTCATTTGAGCAACATTAGGGTAAGTGTTGCTTTTTCCAGCCTATGTTTTCTATGGTAACCCATTGTCAGTCAATAGTGAAAGTAACTGCATATAACTGTCTTGTCGTTGACTGACTCCTTGGTGAAGTTAGTTTCACTTTGCCAATGAGTTCAAATAATAGACGAGTGCAAATGCGTGAAGGCTATGCTAGGTTTTAGTAAAGCATGGTTTAAGAATAACTATTCCATACGGTCTTGCAAGCAGCCTCCTTCAAATGCGCCGTTGAATGCCAAAATACCAATGCATTTATTTGACATTTCGCGCGTTGCGCCGTTAAAGGGAATGACAGATGTCATTCTCATTGGTTTAAAATGATGTTACGCCCCAAACACACCCATATGACTGATTAAAAGACCTAGGAACACCTTGTTACGCCATGCGCTCCACTTTTGAGAACGAAACCCCTCCCAATGTGAACTGGACATCCTACTAAATTTGAATAGACTTTTGACGAGTGACGATGCACTTTAGAATGTCATGATAGGGCCCTTACTCTCCACTGATTATGCACTCTTAAGAGACAAGATCTTTAACTCTGCCATATGGCTAATGTCTCTACAGATACTATCAATCATATGATGGGCTTCCCTGATCGTTTCTCGTGGCTTTCAATGGTTTTTGACTGAATTTAACACTCTCTCATTGTTTTACCCCCTCCATAATTGGTACACAGCGGATGTACATTACCCCACCATCTGTTATGAGCAAATAAGTGCAACTGCAGAAATCAGAAGGGGAAAAACAAGTTCATTACACATTATACATTCAGTATCAGTACATACTGAAGTGAAACATCTGGCCTTCTGAGCACTATGAAAGTCCTCATTACTGTTGAAATCAATGGTGATAATCAGTCCCTATCCACTACTCCCAGTGTGGCTGTCAAGCCATTTGCATCTTTTTGTCAAGCCAGTCATGATATTCTGTTCATTAATCTATCTTGTTCAGCTACTCACACAGTCCCCCCTCCTGTTACTATGGCCATGTTCCTGCATTCATCGCTGTCACTGTAGTCTGATCTACAAAGCCAATACTGTTATTCAAGCAATTTCGTCCACACCAGGACTGTCGTTGTTCCGCCTTGAGTAAGACAGCTTTGTATCTTCAGTAAGGTTTATCTTCCCTTTCTTATTTTGATTTTCTCTTCGCTGCCAGTGTTACAAATACTGTATGAAGTGTAATGAAGTTTTGAGACAGTGAGGCACAGCTGTGGCATATTATATATTCACCTTATTCCGCGCGCAAACATGGGGGCGCTAGCTTTGCCCACATTGTCTCCGAACTTACGATTGAGCAGTACATCCATTGCGATACATTGAGATAGCAGAGCTCATCATATATTATGGGTCATCCTAAAGTTAGGAACGTTTATTTAGGATTTTGGTGACTTAAGACATTGCTGTTATACAGCTTTCCTATCTGAAGTTAGGAAAAAACTGACTTCGGAGCGGCTGTTCTGTAATAACTTTCTAAATTAGTTACCATAGTTTCCAAATAGATAAGGATTTGCGAGTTTCTCCATACGATACAGCGGCCACTGCCGCATCGTCTACCCACTCCGTAGGGGTGAATAGCCTTGGGTAGCGAAGTACAATATTGCAATCCGACCTCCTGATGGCATTTGTCGTTTTCCTCCCAAGTTAGCCTCTCTATCCTCTTCTGCCGTGTTATCCCAATGAAGCTAACTAGACGTAGCTAGCTGACCGGAAGTTTAAAGACAACGTGGAATTTAAAAAAAATGGGCGGGGATGAATAAGGTGAATAGGCCTGAGTTCCTGTGAGGAGAGCGGTGCGAGTCTGCCCTAAAATAAACTCTTGATCCCACATCTTCTCACTACCACTCATTTCCTACCTTATCTCTACTGTTCTATTTCAATACAGTCTAGAAAATCCTCTGAGTAACAGTATCAATAACTCATGGTTAGAATAATAGAAGTAGGTAAGTTATGAATGGTAGGGAAACCACTTGTCATTTTCTGGAGACTGTGCTGGTGGCAGCATGTCCCCACTGCTCAATGTGTGTGTGACAGAGAAGTCAGTGTGGTAAAAATAGCAAACATGATTGACGAGTCTGTCATATCCTCATTCATATCCTCACACCCATGTGGCCACACACACACACACACAGACACACACACACACACTCTCTCTCTCTCTCTCTCTCTCTCTCTCTCTCACGCACACTCTCTCTCTCTCTCTCTCTCTCTCTTACACACACACACACACACACACACTCTCTCTCACGCACACTCTCTCTCTCTCTTACACACACACACACACACACTCTCTCTCTCTCTCACTCTCTCTCTCTCTCTCTCTCTCTCTCTCTCTCTCTCTCTCTCTCTCACACTCACTCACACACACCTGTTTGCAGCCCCCTGTAGATAAATGCCCTGCTTCAGGGCAGATGGTTGTGAGTTTTATTTCTCAAATCATTCTAAACGAGCAATGTGTAAAAGCATGCCTGTGGCATTCCAAGACCGATACTGCATCCAGGCCAGCAAAAGCTACACTCATAATTTCTCTCAGATGTTGTGTACCTGATGCAATATAGTAATATGTCTTATTGCTTTGGAATGGCATTGACTTAATGAGGCGTACTTCATTCAACCGCATTCAGCTACATTATTTACATGCAGCTTATGCTTTCATTTTCAGCATTACAAAATTGTGAAAAACAATCTTTTTATACTTTATGCATTAACAAATCAAATATCTGAGAATGATGCACCTGTCACCACATTTTCAGCATTATTACAGTTTTTCTCGATTGCTTTGACCTGCTTAAGGAAACTGGGATCCACTTGGTCTTCATGAACACCTTCTTTGCCCAGCAGAAGTCATCTCTTGTGAATGTGTTCACACGTTTTCATTGGGTTCACACAGTTCTTACACATTTTTGCAAAACAGTTACTCCAAAACCCCAAACTCCATTGGTTTTCCTGTGCTCAAAACAAAAGGAAAACATATTTTATTTTCCCAGGTGGTAGAGATTCCTTGTATAAGTCTGAATCTCTGATACACCATCCATAAGAGATGCCATGTCTGTTCTCTGTTGCTATTTGCAAGTATGGATCTAATGCACGTTGCACATTTAGACAAAGTATTGCCTATTTGGTGAAGAAAACAGTACAAAGGGTGTTTACTGTAGGTCTATTTTGATGAAAAATTATAAGCTCAATGAAATCTGTCTTGCCTAGGTGCTTACAGTTTTTCTCAATTGTTTATACACAATTACTGGTACTTGAGACACAATGACCACAACATGTAACTCGTGCACCAACCCCAGAGCCGGACAGTAACGGAGTACATTTACTTGAGTACAGTACTTGAGTACAATTTTGAGGGATCTGTACTTTACTTGAGTATCATTTTTGGGGAGTACTCATGACTTTACTCAAGTACATTTGAAAGGCAAATATTGTACTCTTTACTCCACCACATTTCTATCCATAACCGTGAGTACCCGTTACTACTTCTAAAAAAAAAGGAAAAAAGAAAAATCTCGGAAACCCTCAATTTGTTGTTTCCCTCTCAAACGTGATTGGATTGTGCAGGCGCCACTGATTGGAATAGCCTATCAGCAATCACCTTCAGCTCCAGTCAACTCCATGGTCAGATTTAGATAAGAGACGAAGCCATGGACGAAACAATGGATGAAGACGCAGCAGGTCCATCCTGGGAATGTGCCAACCTGTGGCCCCATCTCACCAGACTATTTCAATTTTCTGAACAAGTTAATGATAGTTTTCGCTTCAAGTGTTTTAATTACAAAATAGTATTTTGTATTTGAAATACGTATTTTAAATACATGTATTAGAAATACTGCCCATCCCTGGCAACATGGTAAAAATATGAAAATGACTTGATTTTACTTCCAATTCATTTTACATTCTCCAAGGTATTAACATTAACAATTTTCATAACTCCATGTACGTTTCTGTACATAAATGTATGCACTGTGGCAGTAGTAATGCAATATTTAGAAAATGTAGGCTACTGTTGTACTCTTGATACTCAAGTACTTTTAAAAACAAGTATAGTACTTTTACTTAAGTAGACATCTGACTGTTTTACTTGTACTTGAGTAAAATTTAGCAAAGGGTATCTACTTTCACTCAAGTAATGAAGCTGTGTACTCTGTCCGCCTCTGACCAACCCCCTGAACCAATTCTGCTAAACTACAAGCACAATTCCTGCTTTACACTCAAATTGAAGTTCTAAAGCAGTTCAAATGGCAGTTTTTTTCAATTTTCATGAAGAAGATCTCTTGTTTCCACAAGGAGCACACTGCCCTACTATGCACACTGACTCATCATGAGGTGTTGTGGCCAGACCGAAACAGAAGAGAGAATGCAGCATAATTTTTTTTTGTTTTACATTAACTGTATACAGCAAATTCTTCTGTTGTTTTGTATGTAGACCACTGTATGTGCAACTTTGTGTTGGTTTTGATGTACATTGTTTTTGTGGGGAAAAATAAAATATATTTGTTACTGTGCATTTGTGTGTTCCGAGTATAAAAACAATATTCTCAAATATTTTACAACACACTAATGTATGTACTGTCTGTAGTGTAACATTAATAAAAAAAGGCCTATGTCATTGTGATGAATGGAAAAAAAAGTGTTTTCCATTCATCATAGCGTTTTACATTGAGCACGTCAGTGTTCAACTGGTTCTTATAAATGTCTATTCATATGAAGGTTTGTGTGTGTCATTTGAAAACAAATTACCATTTTGAGAAGATACTGTATAACATTGTTTTGAATGTAAAGTTTAATTTTGCAGGCAAATTAAGGGGTTTGCCCATTGTGTGTGTTTTTTTTTATTTGTGTGTAGTTTTGAGAGTATGAGGCATGCTTTCAGAAAATGTGTGTAAACAATCGAGACAAAATTTACTGTAGGTCTTACATGTCAATGACAGTTACATCTTGGGAGGAATGAATAAAATTATTTTTTATTCAGTACATTTAGTCTTTTCACAGTTTTTTCTGATACCAGAAAAATGAGAAAGAAATGGAACAGACATAGCAAAATGTTCCTTTTGAGAACTATATTTTGCATTTTGTTGTCGAATGTGTAATGATTTATTTAAAATCACACAGTGATTTGACGACAGGATGTGTTGTTTGAAGGCAAGATTTGCTTTTGCTGCATATTTTAAGTGTTTTGAGTGAGTGACAGCCTTTTGCAAGCAAAATGTGTAATTTTGTCCAGAGTGCTTTTGTTCAGACACGGGTTTGAGAACATGATGTCAGAGTTGACACAGGCATCAAAATGATCGATAAAAACTGTAATCTATTATTTTGTATAGTACCTCAGTTACATAGACTGTTGTGTTATACAACACATACTGCTTAGGTGAGTAGTATTATTCTCTCATCTTCTGGCTCAAAAGGGAAGTAGAAAAAGGAGAAAAGAAAGAGAAAAAACACAGAGCGAGAGAAATAGAGGGAAAGGGAAAGAACAATATCTCTAGGCTGGTATAGCGATGCCTAACAATAAAAATATTACCTCCTGGAGCCGGAGTGGCAGATTAAAAAAATGAAAATCTGTAGGAAATCTTAACAAGGAAACTGCTAATCAGCTGTGGGAGTAATGCTGCCTCGCATATCAAGGGCACGGTGACCTTCAGCTGGGGGGTTGAGGCAGGAGTGAGCCATCAGAATAAATTACAGGCTGGGGCTGCCGTCAAGCCGTGTGTACGGATCTGCCGCACTCTGCAGAGTTGGCCTCTTCCGCTAAACATGCATACACACACCAAAACACACATACTGTACACACAGGCACACAAACACACACACACATACATGTATACACGAACACATAGTAGTAGTTTCACTACTCGAGGTTAAAACTGATCACAATTACAAGCAAGGTAGCATAATTGGTTTGACTCAATATGATTTACAGTAATGACAATGAAGCAGACAGGGTATTGAGACTGTATGTATTTTTGTGTCCCTACAGTCTAGTGATTTTTCATTACAGTTGTGCCTGCGAGCGGTACGCCTTGACTTTGCTGGAAACCATGTAATTTTTTACTTCATTATGAAAGGTTATGTATGGTGTTTGGAGTTTGGACTTCCTTTGTGCGTTACCTTCTCTAACATTTTGTATTCTGATGTCCTCTCCTCCAAGGTTCTGGGTATTACTCAGAAGTGCATTTCAAATCGGTTTTAAGTGTAAATTAAAATGCCTCGCAGGGCACTGGGCAGCGATACACAATACCCAGCTGCTCAGAGGTTCTTGATTCCTTTTTATGTGAACAATTTCAATTGATTGGTATTGATTCACATCTCTCCTTCCCTACCCTCAAACACAATACGCACACTTGTCACAGGTCTGTTAATACCTCAGACACAGCACCAAACCCACATTCCAGACCTCCTCGACTCCTACCTGCTTATCTTGTTGCTAGGGAAGAGAGTGGACTGGATGTCATGCTTAGCACTGTCAAGCAGGATAAACAACAGGAGGCACTGAACAGACAAAATGCTCTAAACATAAATTCCTGACACGAGTGACACGGTGTCTGTGTTCTCCATAGAAGATAAATGCTCTTTCTGATGTGGATGCATGAAAGGCAATGTGTCTGCTATGATGGTAAAAGTCTAAACACACACACACACACACACATTCACATACACACACCTACACACACACATTCACACACACACACACAAGCACACACACTCAAATGCATTAATCCTTCGCCGGGTCTACCCTCTTCTGTTATGTGACATGTTGTGTTGTGGGCTGTATTATTGCTCCTCTGGGGCGGCTGGCCTCCTGCTGGTGCACCTGCATGGGCCTGTCTCTCCATCTCTGCATCTTCAAGCTCCTCCACCGGGACTGACTACTTCCAGAGCTCCACAGATGAGCTGCACTGCCACTCGTCTCTGCTGTGCTACTGTACATTCGAGATCTGTTCTCAATGAGCAGGTCTCAGTGTCACAGTATATCTACAAATCTCTGCTGGAGTTTCTCGGAAAAAGCTGACGATTTCAGGTTAATATTTATATATTTTCTTCTCTGTACTGTGAATTATTAGTCACTTGCGCTCTGAATTTAACTAAACAAAACAGAACAGAACAGAAATTCAAAAATTGTATTATTTATTTGAAGACGTGTTATTCAATTTCATCTCGAAGCACCACTATCACGGTGTTCCGGTCGGTTCGGTGGCGTCCCCTGGCAGTGTGGTCTGCAGCACATGCAGGCCTTGGCCCCCCATCCTCTCATCTCGTCTCATCGCAGTGTTTAATTGACCCCGCCTCATGCTGTTGATTTATCCCATTTTGCTGGCAGAAGATAAAAAAGTATCCTGCCGTAATTATTTGTTCAGGCAGCGTGCTGTGGTCTCATTTGCGCAAAGCGCCTAAAAGGGCAAAGGAAGAGGACAAATAAAGCAACAACAACATAAAAAAAATACAAAATCACATATACCGGTACACCGAGATTAAATATTGTGCTTGTTAAAATCTGGTGGACAATGAAAATGAAGGTGGGGTGAGCAAACAAACCAACACCAGTTTTCCCCTCACCCAGAAGATTTGCTAATATTGTTTGTTTTGATGTGAGGGTAGAGGCAGGGTGGATGGTCGCGCACACATTAGAGGGATAAAGCTGAGATGCAGCTGCTCATCCTCATTTAAGTATATTGGTGAAAAACACATCAGGACCAGCAGAAGGGAATTTGCCTTCCTCTGCTTCCCTTTCCTCTGCTTCTCTTTGCTTTCATCTGCTTCTCTCTGCTTTCCTTTCCTCTGCTTCTCTTTGATTTCATCTGCTTCTCTCTGCTTTCCTTTCCTCTGCTTCTCTCTGCTTCCCTCTGATTCTCTCTCTGCTTTCCTCTGCTTCCCTCTGATTCTCTCTCCGCTTCTCTCTTCTTTCCTCTGCTTTCCTCTGCACTAAGCAGCAGAGAAGGAGAGAGCAGACTGATTGCTTTACAGTTTTTCACAATTGTTTACACACGTTTTCAAAACTCCACACACAAAACTCCACACACAAAACCCACAATTGCTCACACCAGGGGCGCAGGAGGCACGGGGGATGTGGGAGATATGTCCCCCGCAGTGCTGAAGAGACAGCCGTCGTCCCCCTCACTTTTGATAAGGAAAAAAAGCTTTATAGGTACGCTAAATAAATAATAACATATAGGATTTGCGCTAACTATGTAAAACTCTCCATTAACAGCATCACATCACTAACCACAGCCATCTACAATACTGTAAGACTGCACAATCTCATATTCACTCTGTTGGATATCTGAAGCCAGTTTGTCTACTAACAATCATAAAATAATCCAGGCTACTTGCTTAGCATAAATCATTCATCATCTTTATTTGAGGCAGGCTGGTATTCGAGGCAGGCTTTTTAAAATATTTCTAACCTGCATTTAGACATGCGTTTCGTTTGGAGTGGCATACCGGTAGGCTATCAAAAGCATTTTCGGTTTGGTTTGGGATTTAATTTACTTTTGGACTGTATGATTATATTGCTAAATGTTGGGACTGATGGGCACTGAAATCTGGGAGATATTTGATGGTTCACTGTTAAGTTTCATGCAGTTGAAAAAGTGTCGGGATTTCCACTGCTGTTTATTGCGAGACAAGGCAGCCCTTCATTGAATAGGGGTTGTGCTGTAGGCCCTAATGGAAACCTTTTTGCGTAGCCAAGTAGCCTAAATTGAGTTATTGTTTAATTATGCATGATTTAGTACTTTTTTTATAAAATTCGTAAGCTGGAATGCCTTGAGTCGCAACAATTGTGTTTAAAGTGTCCCGCCGGCGGGACGGTTACCCCCCTCCCCCACCTCCCCCCAACATTCTAAATCAATTGTATGCACCATATTGCTATGTAGCATAGTAATGTTATACACCATTTCAAAGCTTTGACTCTTGGGAATCCAAAAATGGCAACTTTTTTCATGTACAATCTGTATAGTGCTTTACATTCTCAGATGAATCTTATTATGTCTCAATTAAATTTGATCCAAAATGCCCCCCTCCCCCCCTTCCGCTTTTGGTGCTACCCTGACTTCTGGCTGCAGTGTAGCTGCAGCACAATAAGTAGATGCAACATATTGGGTACTGAAATATTCACAAGAATCCATAGAAATTGAATCTTCATGTTGTGTTATCCAATATTAGTTGTACAGATGTATAGCCTATCTTATACACACTCATTGAACCAACAAAGTAAATGCAAAAATAGAGACATTTTTATAATCATTCCATATTTAGTGTAGTCATTCCATATCAGAACCCCTGAAGTATAATCCAAATACAAGCATAAAACCTCAAAGTGTTACCTTTCATTTGAGACCAGGATTATGCTTCTACACAAAGGGGTTCATGTGCAGTAAGCATTTGATTGTCAGTATGCATTTTGGATAACAAAAAGTCCTATGGGGAGTATCCAGGCATTTTACAAAACGCATGGGCATACCTTGGCAAATAATAGTCTAAAGCACTCATATTTTCATTCTATATTGATCTACTTTTGCACACAACTTCACAAGACCTTGTGCTAGGGCTCAGTTGTGTTTCTAAGGGATATCAAGAGACCTAGAGGGCTGAAATGTGGTCAGTTCAGAGATGCTTGTAATCCGGCAGAAAGAAAAAACTATATTCTAGCCTCTGTAACTCTTTGTGAGTACATCACACATTTATTGTAACTGTTTCCTACGAAAACTAGAGGTTCTCAGCTTTCTATAGAGGTCCAACATTTGATGGTAGGCCCCAGAGGAGGTGGGAACAATGCCCTTGTAAATAGGCACAGTGCAATTTCAGGCAAAAACTTTTTTAATTCTTTTTGAGAATTAAGCTGTTAAATGTAGTAGGCTTCAGCCTCTGGCAATAAAGCTCGAAAGGGTCGGCAAGAGAATGAGCTTGAGAACTGTGTTGGAGACCCATGGTAGGATAAATAGAATCAATCCCGGGCATAATTTGAGGATTTATGGTAGCCTAGTGCTCAACTCCTCCTGCTCAACATGACATTAGCTGTTATGGCTATGTTTATTGATAACAAACTCAACTAGCCTACTTATCAACTCGTTTTCACTAGCCTAACTATAAAATACAAGTCTATCAACGTTTTCGTTCTAAGACATTTATTTCAAACATTTCAAGAACAAATTGGATACTTCAGTTACCTTGGTGCATAAATCCCAGACAGTAGGCTACCACACCCCAGAGAGATGGGCCTAGCGTTCTTATGCGTTCAGTGTGGGGTATAAACAATCTGAGAATTTAGCGGTGTCACGTCTGCCTGTCACAGATGTGGGGAGCTCTTTGAAGCTTGTGATAATGTGATACAGTCACTACACTAACCAGGGCTTGAAAAAGAAATTATTTTTCAAATGTTCCGTTCCGAACGGTTCAGGTAGGCCTATGTTTAACATTTTCGTTCTTGCATGCGTTCCGCCACCAACATATCGGTCCTGAAACGGTTCGGAACGCAAAATATCATTCGTTCTTAAAGTTCCGGCAGTGTCCGTTTCCGCTCCTCGTAAAATTCCGTTCGTTTTCGGTTTTCGTTTTCGTTCCTTGAACCGGTTCGGAGCCCTGACACTAACAGTATTTTATTTTACTTCTTATGTAATTTCTTTTTTTTTAAATTTTATAAATGCTTTGTTTAAATGCTGTTGGAACAAATAGTTGATTATAAAGGCAACTTTCTGATTATAAAGGCAACTTTCTGTTGCAATTTTCTGTGTGTTCTGGACTGGACCATTAATGGCCAGGCACCAGAATATATTAAAGATCTCCTAGTCCCATATAACCCACCCAGACCGGTACGATCACAGAATACTGGCCTTCTTGTAATTCCAAGAATCTCAAAAACTACAGTAGGAGGCAGAGCTTTCAGCTATCGCGCACCCCTCCTCTGGAATAATCTTCCTACCTCAATTCGACTAGCAGACACCCTCCCTATTTTTAAGTCTAGACTTAAAACATACCTCTTTACTGCCTCCCATAGTTAGGTATGGTGCGTGGAAATTCACCCACCTCAGGGTTTTTGGAATGGACCACCCTGCTGAGTCCTCGTGTGACTGGCACCCCAGTCGCGCGTGCGATGGTGGTCACTGACCATACCTGCGCTGGTGTCGACTACCCCTCACCATGCCTTAGTTATGCTGCTATAGCATAGTGCTGTCATGGACTTTTCATGTGTCACGCCGTACAACCCCCCCCCCTCCCCTCTCCTCTCCCCCCTTCTCTCTCTCTCTCTCTCAACTCTCCCTCTCTTGCCTATTCCCACCATGGTATACTGTAACAATATATAGTACTACTGATTACTTATTGACATTAACCATTTGGATTTTCAGTAATACTAACCCACTCTACATCTCTCTTTCTTCCCCCTTACTGTACCTCACTTGTGAGGTATATCATCACCAGTCATCAAACATCCGTGTGTTGGCCCTCCTCTCACCCATCTCACCTGAAGTCCCATCCTCGACTGCCCTATTACTGCCCCCTATCTGGACTCCTGGCCCGTACAGCCTAGCGACCCACCACCAGCCTATGACAACTCTGCCCGGAATACTGGCCCATCCGCCAACCCACCACATGCCCCTCGAAAACTCCCTTCCCCTGGACAATCCCAACGCTGGACTATTGAACTTTCTGTCACTAAATCAGGAATAACGAATTACCATAACGGATACGTAATCATCCCACCTCTTGTAACTTTCAGCTCAAGTGCTTAACACCATGTCTTATTCTCTACACCCGACTATCATATGCATTTGTCATGTATACAGACCTTACTGTCATGTACTGACCCTAGGCAGATGGGTCAGGCCCTTGAGTCGTGGATCTGCTCGAGGTTTCTTCCTATATATATCTCCAATTCTAGGGAGTTTTTCCTCGCCCCTGTTACCCATGGGCCTCTCTCTTGCTTTTCTTTTCTTCCTTTCTTTCCTTCTTTCTCTGATTGCCTACATTCTGTAAAGCGCCATGATACATGTGTTATGTTTTGGCGCTCTATAAGCACAATAAATTGAAATTGAAATTGGTAACTTGTTAAGCCAACACTTGTTAAGTTCTAACGTTGCATAAATATTAACTGCAAACACACAGTGGAGAGTTGATTTGGTTTACAGACAATATAAGTAGGCCTAACTAGGCTATTTGATCATGTAGTCTATGTTTGGATCATAGGCATGATGATTCATTCATGGCTTCATAAAATATCAACATCCCATGTTGCTTTTTTCTACCATTGGTAGAAAGTAGTGACCAGTATTCTACCATTGGCCCAAGTAGTGTGAAATAAATCTAAAAAAAAAAATGTAAATTGCACATAGGAAGAAGCTGGTCTGAGGGCAGATCTGGCGTTGTGCTCATCTCACAGTTTTCACCATTTTTATCAAAAAATATTTTGAAAACAATCAATGGTATTATCTTAATATTCTGGCAAGTTTAAAATATGATGGTCGAAAGTGGGCCAGAGGTGGCGATCCGATATCTGGAAATCTGATCTCACTATGGGTTTGCGTTCACAATTTGGTCCCCCTCACTTTCAAAATATCTCCTGCGCCCCTGGCTCACACAAAATGCAAAATGCCTCAAATCTCCAGCAAAATGACACACAGCATTCAAAATGTCAAAAACACATCTTTAAAGCAAACATTCGCCTCACATTACAAACACTTTTGTCATAATATGACATTTTGGATACATCATGTACACACTGTTGCTCAAAACCTAACGCTCTTCTGTCTTTCATAGGCTTTATGTATTTCCATACAACAGTGAAAGTTACGGTACAGAGAGAAGTTGAAATACACAGTATTATTGAAACCAAAAATAGTGATTTTTTGCAAATAATTTGCTGTTGCAAATACAGTATTTTACAGCCAACAGGAACAAAGCAAAGAAAAATACAATGACCACCAGATGGAGTTCTGAAAAAGCTGATTTTGCCTACGTAAGATGGAAATGACTGACTGCTATCAAATTACTTTGCTTTTTCCAAAGAAAAGTGTGTGTGTCTGTGTTTATGTGTGTGTGTCTGTGTCTGTGTGTGTGTGTGTGGGGGGGGCGGGGGGGTGGGGTGGGGGGGTTGTGTATGTATTTATAGGTCTATAGAAAAATGTATTGAGCTAATGGTAATGGGGAGACACAAAAATATAGAAAGACAAGTTTTACTGTACATAAAGTCGACTTTTTGTATAGAACATTCCTTTCAAAGTATCTGCATTGGTTCTGAACATTTCAACTGTAAATCCTCTAGGAGCAGATTGAGAGGGTCCATACCTACATAGAGAGTACAGTATGTCTACTCATAGGCCTATACTAAGGCAATGATTGGATGGTGTTCAGTAAAGTAATGAGTGTTTACACATGTGAGGAGAGAGAGTGAAGCACTGGTGAATAAGTGTGGCAAAAATTTTGATGGGTTGTGTTTGAAAAATTAAATCAAGTTACTTCCTGTTCGATTTTTATGTGTTAAGTAGAAAATTGTGTGTGGTGTTTTGCAAAATGTGTTTTAGTCAGTTGAAAAATAAGTCAAACACTGAAAATTAGTGTATGGTTTTGCAGATTTGGTGTGGGGTTATGATGTTTGGAAGACATGTTTAGAAAATTGTGTGACAAGCAAAGATTTAGTGTGTAAGCATTTGAAAAAAACTGTAATGTCTCTGCCCCTACAGCACCTGTACAGGCTATTTCATGCATATGTCACGGTGACATGAACAATGTCACACTGGAATACACACGTACAGGGGGCCATTTAGAATGTATGTCAGACTCACACACATATGTAAGATGCTCAATATAGACACATGGGAAACATTCTCACACACACAAACATATGAAATGTTCATGTAGATTCACATAAAAAAGGTCTGGCACAGTCATACATATGAAACGTGTACATAAACACTTGCATGTAACACATTCATACGCAATGTTTAAATAAATGCAGGTGTAACAGACTCCCACAAAACAGACTCCACTTAATTGCAGTGTCACCATGTAGTGTGAGAGGCACATTCTGAAAGGTACATTCTCACTGTACTGATAGGCATATTCTCGTTTGTTACCATACATGCACAGCACAGCATACGTGTTAAAAGACTTGGGTGTCCTTGAGTTGTGTGGCTCGTACGTGCGTGTGTGTGTCTCTGGAGGAGTGTGTATAAAGGTGTGGGATAAATTGCAGCAAAAACCACAGGGCCTTGCGCACCAGGCGTAGATAAGCGATTATGCGGAGGCTGAGCCCAGCCTAGCGATTCCTCACCCGTAGGAGGTGTTGCGTTTGGGTGCAGCGTGACATCAGAAAACATCAAACAGCCGAATGAGAGCGGGTCTCCAGCTGAGCACGCCAGAGATCAGTATACGCAACGCTCCACCAGGTGCGGCTCCGTGTGGCACACTACTGTCATGATGGGGGGAGGGAAAAAACAACAACTCACATGTAGATAACACTCACAAAAAGATAATTGCATTATCAGTGGATAATCCAGCCACCAAAAAACCCCACCCTAACACTTATTTCAACTCTGCCTAGGAAATAAGAGCTTGCAGCTAAAGGAGTTGGAGGATGCTGTGATCGAGGAAGTTACTGTAATAAGTAGTTCCAAGGTGAAGTTTCAGAAATTTCAGCATGGTAGTGTTTTATCTACATATCTACATGAATGAATGTAGTAGTCTTATTCTTAACACTGGATTATGTCTAACTGAAACACAAAAGCCATATTTACAGACAATAATTGAACAGATAGATTGTATTGTCTGTTGGCTGAAAGTAAGCGTCAAGATTTTGTTTCCTGACATGACATCAAAATTAAGGGGGACATGTTAAGAATTTAGGGATTTCTGAAACCAGCTTGACATATTTTATCCATTATCAGATGATCACAAATTAATGTAGCCTAGTTTTTCACTTTAAAGCCTCTTTGAGAAAGTGAAGCGCTAAGATCTCAGTTGACATCATGAATTTAATCATGTTTGGGACAAAACTGACGTCAGGGCCACCAAACAGCATACAGCCTTTTCCCATCAAGGGCTTTCTCAACTGTATTGCAGTTGTAAAGTTGTGACAGTTGTTGTAGGCTACTGAAAGACTACATTATATTGAGCATCCAGAATCTCTCTGTATAATATATCTGGCTAAGTAAGTTATGGACTCAGTTTAGCGTATCTTTGCTTAATCAGAATTTTGATACTCAAATTGCACTTTTATCTTAAAATGATATCAAAATATCAGTCAGAGGCAGGGCTTGTGTGCAAGTGCACCTATTAACTTTCAGATTTTTCATGGATCATGGAACCTTTTCTCTGTTCTCTGTGTCTGTCATAGACTGTATATATAGAACTATGGTGTCTATCAATAGCGTAGCGAAGTCTGAGTCTTCTTTACAGATTTCTTGGCTGCAGCATCAGAGGCAATGAATCCAGGTTAGCCTGCACTCTTGGGTTAATCCTCGTTTTTGATGTATGTTTTCATGTACACATGTGCATAGACATCTGGCATCAAGTTCCCAATAACAAGTTGGAACCAACTTCTTGTAGAGCAGGTGTTAGGGTAGAAAAAAAATCTGTTAGTTTGTTTTATAGAGGTTTTATGTTTTATTGTTCACATCACATCACATGCTTAGTTCGAAATGACCCTAACTCATATTGTCTTTAGTTTTTTGTTTTTTGATTGAGCCATTCAGTGTGTCACCGTTCATTTGCTAAAGCATTGCAAAACAACTCGTATACAAAACGTAAGTCATTATAGAGTAGTGCTATGGTATGCATAGTGGTGCAGCTCAACTTCCATTTGGATCATATGGAGGAAATGTACTGCAAAATCTAATACTTATTGAACCCAATCCAGGGGAATTACAACAGAGCTATCTGTATATCTGAACAGCATCACTGAGCACTGTTTTGGTACAATACTGTCCTCTTGCCAAACATTCCACCCCCAATTGCTTCTTCTAATTCTCCCTCTGTAGGGTGTGTCGGCGGCAAGTATGAGTGTGATGCTGGCATAGCGCCTGCATAGTGGTGCCAACGCCACCACGCTACCCAGGTGGGACCTTGTTAAGCACTATAAATAAAGCCTATAAACATTTGATTCACTTCATGCACATGCATGATCTTTGGAAACCACAACGCTCCCGGCGAGAGAACAAAGAAGATCACTGATGTCAGAGGGCTTAATTGGTGTCAGTTTATTATTGCAGTGGCCAGCTGTCAGGCGCTGTCTTTATTTACTGTGAAAATGGACTCCCTCTGTGTCATCGCTGAGATACAGTATACTGACCCTGTCATTCCCCACCCACAGACTGGCCCCGATTTGTCTACTTTGGCTTTGGCATCATCTCTCTCTCTTTCTCTCTTTCTCTCTCTTTCTGATCCATTCTCTCCTATAGGCTCATCTCTCTCTCAGGGGTATGCATATGCATGAGCTGAAGGAATTGTTCTAGATGCAACCCCCATATGAGTGGATAAAACAAAACATAAGTCCTTGGAGTGACGAGATAGCCAGCATCAGGACAGACTGAGGCACTTAAAAAAAATGCTTCAATCCATGGCTTTTCAAACAACGCGATGATACATCACAGTCACTTTGGCTCCATATGGCAGGCAGTGGCGGGTAATTGCGATATAATTGCCTTATATGTTTGCACTCTGGACCATTTGCCCCACCAGCTGTCACTGCAGACGCAGGCGTGGCCCTCACCTCTCTTTTGTCACTCGCACCGCAATCAACAGCCTCCTGCTCTTGCTGTGGTCGCCGGCAGCCAGTGGCTCGTTAAATAATGTGTGGTCGGGGAGAAGTAATAAATAATGTGAGTGGGGGGATGGGGGGGGGGGGTGCAGCAGTAGTTCTTCCTCACACACACACACACACACGCACACATATCCCCCCTTGCCAGGGAGTGTTTGTTTCAGCCAGCGGGAGTCTGCATAAATGTCACATCTACATTACGGAATGAGATCTTTGGCCATATCCCCTCCGTCCAAATTCATTAGACAAGGCTGGCTCCACTTTTAATCTTTCACCCAGGAAGGGCAGAGGCAGCAAGAGGAGAGGGGGACTGGAGGGAGCGCTTGCTTCATGGCTCCTGCTTCCCGATCGCTCAGCCAAATATTTGGCGCCCACAGCAAGGACCGGCGCAATATTCCGGGCATTGGAAATAAAACGCAAGGCCAAAAAGCTGGCCAGGCTATTTTTTTTTTAGTCCAAACTGATTGCAGCAATCACACTGTTGTTTTAATAAAAGATTATGCAGAGTACAATGAATACCCATATTTGTTCCAAGGTCAAATTACATTGATTGTTTACACACAAAACAATGAATGCTTAAACCAAAGCTTCAGAACCTAAACTTCTTGTGACCACACCTTAAACACATTCGAGCCTTACCTTGAACACATGTTCTGCTTTGCATTTTGTTCTGCTACACACTTATTGCATAACACACAACACACAAAACACAAAAATGTTTTAATACAGTAGACACTTAATTCAAACATTTAATTTATTGTGATCATTGGGAAAATACTTATATTAAAATGCAAAACATATCTGTAATTGGAAATACCAACATAACTGAAAACACTTACACAGAAAACTGACCACCAATCAGTCTGAGCCTTACAAAGCACTCTAGCAATAGACCTCAGGTAAGCCATAGTGTACCTGTTCAATTGGGTACCTGTGCATTGTGTACATTGTGAAGTATCTAATGTAAGAAATAATGTGTTTGCAATCCCTTTTTTTCCTGTCATTATTTTTTGTTTCATTTTGTTTTGTTTGCAGTTACTTACCATATTGATTGTGTTGTATTGTATTACAGTAATAACTGTAATTTTATTTTCTGTAATGCATATGCGTAACGTTTTGTTGTAAAAAATGTCATTTTAAAAAAGGATGGTTAGGTTTTGATTGTAAAGTTTTACTTTGACAGTTTGAGTCATTCATCTTCAATTGTGTCTTATTTAGCTTCTATGTAGGGTTTCGACACAGTGAACCAAATTCTGCAAAAAGCATATAGCCTACTGTATCTATCGAGAGAAAAAAAGCTCTTAACAATATCTCAAAAGGAGCTGGCACATGTAACAATTCTATTCAGTGTAATAATGGTACAGGGATTAACAGAAACTGTTTCAACTTTCCACTTAGTATTCATGGACACATGTTGTTAGTTCTCTCCAGTGCTGGCAGGCCACAGCAGAAGGTTGTTGTTTTTGTCATCTGTATTAGCGTTCACCCAAAATCCACAGACACAGGCTGACCCAGTTGCAACTTTGAAATTTGCATTCCACAGAGGATGTACGGCTGTCTGTCGCTCAGAAGGGGGAAAAGGCAACGGCAACAAAAACATGAAAACAGCTCTTCCCTCGGATTGTCCTTTTGTATTAAGTTCAAAAAATTTCCTCACAAAGTAACCACCTGAAACAGAACATTCCTTTTAGAAGTCAAGAAATAACTAAATAAATGCTTTCATCTCTGCTGTATGATGGTAAATTATAGTTTTTCCATCAGGTCAATGATGATTGATTTATCATGCTGCACACATGCAGTGCATACACATGCTCATTTGATGTTTGAGTGTGTGTGTCTGTGTGTCTCTGTGTTTGTGTGTGTGTGTGTGTGTGTGTGTGTGTGTGTGTGTGTCTGTGTCTGTGTGTGTGTGTGTGTGTGTGTGTGTGTGTGTGTGTGTGTGTGTCTGTGTCTGTGTGTGTATGGGTATGTGTATGTGTGTGTGTGTGTGTGTGTGTGTGTGTGTGTGTGTCTACATGTGTGTGTTTGTAGATGTGTGTGTGTGTGTGTGTGTGTGTGTGTGTGTGTGTGTGTGTGTCCATGGGAGGCAGGGGTACAGTAGGTATATCATGCTCTACTGTAGATCTAGAGCTCTAGCATTTACCACAAGGCCACAATTAAGGGATAAATCTACTTTTTTAAACAGTGCTGAAGTTTTCTGCAACACACTTAGAATTATAGTAGTTCATTAGTCTCACTACTTCTTGCAAGATTACGGTGAGGGTTTGCTGTCACCTGACTGTTCTTTTGGTTCTTTCTGGTGTATTTACAATTCCTGTTTTTTATGTATATATTTTTATAAATGTATGGCAATATATTTTCATAGATGTCATAGACGTTTGTGTATCTCCTAACGCATTATGCTGGATGTTTTTTTTTTTTTTGGAAGGGGGAAGGTTGGCAATGTAGGAAACATGTATACTGTCTAGCTATGAATCCAACAAATCCTCTCTGTGGATCTTCCAATAACTCAGCTGTCAGTCACCCACGCTGTTGGGTCTTTCCACACACAGAGCTATAAACCAACTGAGCAGTGCCTAGAGATTACACAGGCGTGCCTTGCCGCTCTCCCTCCCAGAATACTAAAGCAAGAAAAGTGGCCCCTTGATTTATGAAAATGCCCAAATGTCAATATTACCACAAGATGAAATCCAAATCCATAGCCATACTTTCAAAGCCATCGTCACAGCATGTGTTTGTGTATGTGTGTGTGTGTGTGTGTGTGTGTGTGTGTGTGTGTGTTTTTCTGTATGGTGATCTGTGTTTGCGATGTGCCTCTGTATGTTTTCACTAGGGATAGCAAAAACTCACTGCCATATAGGCTTAAAGGTTTTCAGTCGTGTTTTATTGTACTATGTATTATGTGGCTGTTGTGAAGTGTATTTCTTCTTCGTTAACACAGAAGTGGGTGTGAATATGGATACATTTTTGTCCCTTCTAAAGATGAACCTTCTCTCATCCGTTATGCCTGAGTATGTGTGCATGTGTATGCATATTTATGTTTATGAACATACATTATATACATTCTGCTCTACATGTGAAAACCAGAGACAACTTATCAACTCCCACAAGAATGACTGGTGTCAGGATTTACATTTGATTAAGGAAAGAAGTCCTGCATTATGCATGGATGCTTCTGATGGTCATAGATCTCTACTCTGACTAATGACTAATTGTTGCAAACTTTGTGAATGCTTTCGCAATGAAAATGTCATGTAAGTAAATTTCCGTTGGGGTAAGACCGGAATATGACATCTGAAACAAACTAGCATAAAATACTAAAAAACTCATAAAAATAAGTTTGTCCACAGGGACCCTCTCCACAGTAGCATAGAAATTTAATATTTGGAGCCTAGTCAGTGGCTTAAAGTAGTGATTTACTTTGAGGTAGTACTGTCCCGAAGGCTACACTATATGCTATTTCATTGCAAATGCATATTCCGGTCTTCTATATAAATAAATGTGACTTAACTTGACTTCACTCAGACTACTCTGATTAACGTTGTTTTAGTCCCCAACGAAAATTTACACTCAGTATCGTCCACAAATAGTTAAATTAGTTTCACACTGGATTGCTCTTTTTATTATGTCTGTATAAATGATTAAAAGAACAAAACAATAGCGTAACCTAAAAAAAAACATATATTACCACAAAGCAGAGAAAAAGGCAGTAAAGCAGAGATCAAATTTTTACCCTCTAAGACTACACAACATGAAGAAGTCTGAAACAACCGCAGTCTAAAACTAAGATTTCTCCCTACATGTAAGAGGAGTTTTCAAGGCCTGCAAGAGCTGCAGCACTGACAAGCAAGGCGTTTACTATACTGTACTGTACTGTACACCCAAGGACTCCCAAACAGACACTGGCCCTGAATCACTTCACTCTGTGTAGTAACACAATGCGTAACAAAGTGTGTAGAAGATTTCCATTAACTTTTCCTCCTTTGCCTTACTCTGGCCTCCAATGCAGGACCTTAGATCATCTGGGAAGAACTTTATCTAATGACTAATATCTATTCCACAGGCCACATACCTGCAACTTAGCTTTGAGCAAATCCATTCGGTAAAGAGGAGTTATTTTTATCACTTAGCAATGAATTCTGTGGAGAAAATCCACTTGTCTTAATCTCTTTGGCCACTAACCTAATTAAAGTGATTTGATTTGACTCGGTGTGTGCAGCCGTGTGTGAATGTTGATGATTCATCTATTTAAACCATCACAAGGGACTTGGATTCCAGATCGCCTATCCTCAGCGTAGATTGAACATTTTGTTGCACAAAAAAAAATATCTCATCTAAGAGCCAGGGCTGAGCTGGTATCACTGATGTGACATTTATCTTTCTGAAGAGTCGGCAGTCTTTATGTTGTGTGTGCATGTGTGTTATGCTTAATGAGATTTCCAGAGATCTAGGCTATATGGTTTCCTTTTGAGATTTTTAAGTGCATAACATAGGGCACTATTTATTTCTTTGATTTCTCATAGTCAGAAAAAGCACTGAATATGTAGTAACAGAAAATTAAAAAATGTCTGACATTCCCTGATATTTAAAATAAAACCAACAATAACTTTCAACAACATTCTGACATTGCTGCATCCTCATTGTCAAGGCTACACTGTGGAGCAGTAGAATGGGTAGAATTTGATATGTCTGTCTGACAATCAATGAGAACAAATACTTAAAATGGTAAGTCAAAACAACAACTGTAATCCTGATCCAGCTTTACTGAATAGTGGCAAAATTGTTATTACTGAATGATAAGCAACAAGATTGGCAATTACATGATTCAAAAACATATCTACATTGTCAGGAAAAAGGCAACCCTGCATCCTCTTACACCAGCTAAGAAGAATGACACAATATTATGTTTTGTAAACTTTTAGCCTATAAGACAGCTGCTATGCTTGAGATGAGATGCAAGGAAAAATATAAGTGGAAGACGTTATCACTGGAAGTCAGTGTCAAAGCCTTGTTACCAGATCCTGACACAGCAGCAGAGCAGGAAAACCGAGATTTGTTGTTGTGTTGCTTAAATTATTTTGTTATTAAGATGTTTACATGACATGACATTACAAATCTAACTCACCTTCGAGGACTGACTTCTTGTGTAGTAGAGTTAGACTGAGAGTTGTTCTGAAAAATGTTCTGAGAAACCTTCTATTTCTCATCACACTCTAAGGTTGCTTTACTGTCTCTAGCTGTAATATTATTGGGGCAATATTTCCCTGTGATCTAAGGTAAAAGAAGACATATAAGGCTACAACTTAAAAAACCCTCTTATTCGAGCCACTTTAATCATGGCTAGACTCCACGGAGGAAAGAGTGTTAATGTTATTGATCATTTTCCCCTGGAAGGTGGAAAACAAGGAGCTCCATCCAGGAGAGTGACACTAAAAAAGTTGTTAGGGATATGTGGGTGTCTGTTTCTGAATAAATCAATCTTTTCCACACCCTTTTAGAGACATCAAAGCTTTCTATAAAACACCTTCCTCAGCACAAAATGCCTCACTAAAAAAAGAGAACCTAAAACAAATAAGAGAATTAAGACATGCTGAAAAGGACAAAAACATTAACTCTCTACTTATGTCTAATATTGATGATAGTGCAAAATGAAACTTGTGGAGACAGCACAAACTGGTTTCATGGCAAATAAATTACCTCCATGATACCAGAGATCCTAAAGACTGGCTCTGTCATGACGAATGTCTGAGAAACTCCATCGCTATCTTTTTCTAGCCGGTGCCTGGCGTGTATGTGTATTTGAATGCAGTAAAGCAATTCGTTACACTCGTTATACTTCCTGACACTGAGGCCGTCGGCCCGCCGGCCCACAGTTGCAAGGGTGGTTTTTCCGCTCACAGGCAGGCGCTAGGGGGAAGCGACACGGCCACCATTCAACCCGAAAAAAGTCATATAACCATTCCAATGACTCTGAAGCTGTTAAATGAAGGTAAATTAAGCTAAAAAACTTGCATATTAGGCTAAAAAACCTGCATAGTGTGCCTTTAAGTAAACTGCAAGAGGTGGAAACTGATCTGCTCAGAGACAAAGAAACTCTGATCAGTATCTCTATTGTGGTGCACACATTGAACCCTGTGATTTAAAGTTTGTAGTTTGTCATCATGCTTGCAAACTGTACGTAACACATGAACACACTATTTGTGGTAGGCTTTTGTGGTTGAGTGGAGTTGTCACATTATTAATCTCAGATTCCTACATGTCAAACATAGAGAGAGTGACTTGTGTCACGTGAGGTTGATGTGTGTGATGTGAGAAGAGCATCAAAATCCTTTTTACAATATGTACAGTACAAGTAATACATATATTGCACATTGGATTTCACATATCTTTATTATATAGTCCAAGCTTGATTCACAGGAGTGGAAAAACACTATATATAGCAACCATGATTTCTACTACTACCACTACTGGTACCTACAGTAATGTTTGTAAAAGAAAATAATTATCAATGGCTCTATAAGATCTGTATGCTTAACTGATCCAGATAGGCGTTCAAGACTGGCCTCTGGAGATTCAGTCAGGTCGAAGAGGGTGTGATATTCCATTAACTTGATCGCACAAGTGCTTATTACTTGAAAGCTCATTGTCCTTAACAAGCTCATTGATCAGCAAAATGTGAACAACTCGTCACTTTTAGCTTTGCTACACCTCCACATCAGCAATGCAGAGGCCAGCTAGTCCTCTCACTCAGGAAATACAATTGCAATAGGGGGTTAGGAATCCAAACCGCTGCCTAGCTCCATTGCCCCTGCTCCCTCCATCTGTTTTGGGCTTCATTTAATACCTTGGAATCCTTGGAATGCAGGCAGCCATGGGAGTATTTCCAAAAGTATTGATTTGGTCTGTCTCAAAACCATTTTTATTGGACAATTACATCTTCAGTTATAGGTTCACCACTGAGTCTCAATCGTCCAGTGTGTTAAAACATTACGGTGGGTATTAGTAGTTTTACGGTGCCAAAGGAAACAGTAAAAAAACTTTTTATTGTTCGCAGGGGTGGGAGACACAGCCATTCACTTTCTCCTGCCTCTGCCTCAACTGTCGCAAAGCATCTTGGCAACCCAGACCCAAAGAGACCACCGGGGAACCATGCTATGTATTGCGAATGGCCTCTCAAACCATCCTCTGAGTATACTGTAGACACAGCAAGTCTGATCATCTGTCAAAACAAACAGTCTTTTGGCTGGTTATTATTTACAGTTTGGCAGGCACAATTTTCTGTTGAAGTCAGTGGTGCTATCAATGTTTGAAGCATAGGGAAGGGTGTTTTTCCTTCTCTACTGTTATAGAATGAATATGGAAACAGAGAGGAGGAAAGACACTGGCCTCAAAAGTAAATGGTAACATTAACCTATGCAAGGTTACAATTATCAATGCTCTTACAGTGCTACTTTTACATCTTTATGAGTATGTTTTGCTGTGGTAAAACTTCAGCAAGGGTTAGCAACTTGTCCTGCAGGCAACAATTAACAGATCAGTTGCAAACTACACTACACATATACAGTGTGTAGATATACATGTGACATTGCTGCAAATCCAAAGCATTCTCTTTTTTAATTGTTCTGTAAACATTTCTTTCTTTTGTGCCTATATGCATCTCCTCCAAAGAGCACCTAACAAATAATATTTGAGTCTGAAAAGCTCTCCTATCTACACATTTTCATAATTCACATAACATAGCTAATAGAGGTGGATGCATCTTACATATTAACAGAGATGACTGATTTCAAAGAGTATTACATGCGCTCTAGACGAACATTGTGTAATTGTGGCTTAAATATGATTGTGAGTAATGAGACAGCTTGGCTTAGAGGTTGTTTAGCAGATGTAGTATGTGATATCATTATCACACAGCGATTTTACATCCACCACAGCCCTTGCAGTCTGTGCATACAAAGATATTTGTCCAAGATAATAAATCTAAGTAGACCAGAGATGGAGGAGACACAGTTTGTTATGGATATACCCATAAGGGTTGCCTCATTGATTTATGCTACTTTCAGAAGAGCTGACCCTGGGAAAACTAGAGATAGTCGCATGTCAATGAAGCTTGGCAGTGATAACAGCGGTATATCCTTAGATGAGTAAAGAGAGAAGGACAGCCACCCTAAACGTGCTGTGGATACTGCAGGCATTCTTCCTAGAGCAGGTAAGGGATTGAATTCAAAGATGTAATCCCGTGATTATCACATAGCCAGAGGCAATGAAATGTACAGTGGTTGCGCTTGAGATCCCAAGGTCAGATATGATGTACCATTCGGAGGAAAAACATTAACCTCATGACTCTTCCCATCTATCAAGTAAAAATCTGTCAGATGCATTTCAAAAAGTTGAATCACATTGTCATTTTAAATGAGTCTCATCTGGACAAACATTATAGAGACAGACTGAGGGAACTTTCAACATGTTATTTTCTTTCTCACACGCAATGTATCAACATACTATATTAAATATTTTAGGGGCATAAACAAAAATCCTGTTGCAATTTTTGACACTCTCCCATCATCCACATTTGCATATGCACCTGCTAAGATATGAATCATATTTTATACATAACACAAGCTTTCAAAAATGAATGATGGTTTGCCAAGAAAAAAAAAGATAATGAAAAATGAATGCTAACCTTTTTATGAGCACACACTGCAAATCATAAGAGATTTTCTTATCTGTTTGACATGTCCCAGGTGTGTGTATGATGAGTTCAGTTTGTGCCCACATATCAAACCTGAGGCAAGACACCTCAGGAAAGTGTAAATAATCCATAATCTCACAAAAGTCTTCCAAAGAAGTAAGGGAGCTAAAAAGTTGTTTTGAGCAATCTGGGACATGAAGAATTTCAAAAGCCCGGCAACTCTGCTTAGCGAAGAGCTGCCAATGTCATAGTTTTGCTTCCGTTTATTTGTCATGATTTTCAGCACAACTGAGCAAAACCACGAAACTAAACACTTTAGGATTTGTGAGCCATGCATTTCCTTCAACTCAGCAATAAAAAAAAATATGACAATGACAACAAATTCAAGTGAATCATAATGCTCTATTTTTTTTCTGTGAAAATGAGAAGTGCAAGATGTAAGTTATTGATTTACTAGAAACTAGAAACTCAATATATTTGTCTTGATGTTATTTGGTACTGGAAGAGTGGATATAGACATCTTCCATAAAATGGGTGTTTAGAACCTTGCTGAAAACTATTCTCTGTCAGTGTGATGCTATTGAAATTTAAAAAACATTTAATGAAAGAAAACAGTGAAACCAAGCAAATTTCTCAATGTAGGAGAGTATCACTGTGCTTTAAGAATATATGTACCAAAAACTGGCAAGTTGTTTTCATGTCAAATCAAGCCTAGAGCTCCACTCTAACTCCTATGTGAAGTGACATTTTGTTGACAGGGGCATATGCTGACACTGCCCTGGTTGAAATGACAACACACACATTATTGCTACTGAGTGAAATGACACAAATAAATAACCAGTTATGGTGATATTAAAACATGCTACACTGTCAACATCATGCCGCTATGACATGCCAGAGATTCCTGCTATGAGGGGAAAAGTCATTGACTTATGGCAACCTATGGCAGGTATGCCATGTAGCTGTAAAATAACAGTCCAACACTATCACCCAACTCTCTGCTCTCTAAATTGAGATAAAAATTGGAGCCACCCGCTTCTGTGATTGCAGTTTCTCTTGTCTGTACTTCCTTTAGCTTTTACAGTTACTCCAAATACCACATTTTATGGATCTTCCTTTGCTATGGAGAATGTTTTAAAACCCACTGACATACAACTTACACACATGTGTGGGGTGTTTTTTCTTCACTTATCGAGCCATTCATCACTACTCAAGCCACCAATCCCCCGAACTCTCCTCAGCACCCTTATCAGCCTGAGGTTGATCGTCTGTCGGGAACTCCTGTGGCTCTCCAGATGCAGGCCACAGCCACTCCTGTGTGTCAGAGGAGCTCTCCATGGTCCTGATCATCTCTTGGTATGGTCATGGTTGTTGTTGCGTAGTCAAAGTCCAATGCAATTCTTTTATTAAACTTGACTGACATTCCGGTGATTTCTACACCTTCACCATGGTCTCTCCTTCTAGGACCACGCCCGGGGGGTTTTGCTCTCTATGCTGCTGAAGGCATTCTGCTCTGCTTTGTTCTGCTCGGTGGGGGAACCAACAGCTGGTCAAGACACCTCAATGCGTCTGTTTATTTAGGTTTTGATTTCCAGTCATCAGAGAAACATACCGGTATAAACATTTTGAAATGGTACTGAAGGTCAAATATAAGCTTAGTGGAATAGAAATGCCTTATTCATATTTCATCATTGAAGTGGCAAAGGGAAGACAGCAGTGATCTGTTGCTGCTTGATTGCTTTTGGACTCTTGACTATTTCAGCCTTTGAGGCAAAGTCACAGATTGTCTTCTGGCCAGAATACTGTAGGCTGTCGGGAGTGTTTTGCAGAGGCAGAGTGTCTTTATGACAGTCCCTCTAGACCAAATGTCTGCACCATGAAGCAAAGTCACATTTCTACCAGAACATATCCATACTAAGTTATACTTTTATCTTCTGTGCCTTAGTTGTTCTAGACTCGTTAATATAAAACTGCACAGCCTAGAAATATGGCTCTCACCATCATTTCATTTTGTTTGATAGAACTGGTGTATTCGACTTTGGCAGAAGTTGGTCGGTGATCAGAACATTCAGTCCATCTGAATCCAAGCACAAATTCTCTATCAGTAACTGGCAGCTGCTGATAGTTTTTCTATTTGCTGTCTGTAGTAGTTATTATGGGAAATATTGATACCCTCTATGCTATTTGGTGGAAAGTGCTGTAATTCACTTTGAATAAATGTGTACATTACATGACTGAAAGTCAGTCACAATCCAAACTCTACCAAGTTCCATAAATTATAAATGGATGCATGCATCCAAGTGCATCAGAGTGCTTCATTATTGAAGTTAGAAAGTGCAACTAAAAGGTGAATTGAAACCTTGTCTTGACTAGGCCTATACTGTATACATGACAGTATACATGTATTTCTGCTGGTGGGTGTAGAGTACATCGAAAAATAAGTCCCTTCAGGACTAAACAAGACTCGAAGCAGGGCTCCGAAAAGAAATTAAGGTATTTGGCTGGCAAACTACTTGCGAAGGCAATGGCAAAATAGCAAAACACATTTATTCGAAGTATATTTTGAATGCCCTTTAAAAGACACATGTACCGTATGTCTCATGTATGTCACATGTATGTCACATGTATGCACGTTTGTGACAGGAATAAAAAAAAGAGCTCACACAGTAATTTTAAGTTGATATACTTAAGCATTCATTTAGGAACCAACTTTTAAGTGCTACTAGCAAAACAAAAAAAGTTGTTTAGAATTATGGGCTCCATTATGAAAGCAGTTCCAGTAAAAAACAAAAAAAAGCATAGAAATGTTAGCATTAAGATTTTGTTTCCAGCCAACCATGATCAAAGGATTTGGGAAAACTTTCTGGCTAATCCTTCCATATCCCATGGGATTTCACACATATCCAGTGGCTATTTGTCTGTGCTTTGAACACACTGAGGAAAACAAAAAAGTTTACTAATCTTTTATTGATATATCAAGGGTTTATTGAGTATTTGTAAAATAAAAATATTAAATATGTCCTATTTGGAAAAAGAGGCTAAACCGTTTTTAAGATATTAGTACACATTTGTGTGACACATCCTGTTGTTTTTCTGATGTTACAAGTTCTTGTCAAGACTAATCTTTCTCTCTAATGCATCTACATGGTCAAATTTAATCAGACACACAGCTAATAAACTAATGGCTTGGCCCGTCATGCGCCGTTTGAATAGCTATTAATGTGATCTCACTCATCTCAATGTAGAGTGGTGGTTCTGGTGTAGCTGATATTTGTTCTGGGATACTATGGCAACAATGAAGCACAGCGGCTCAAGGACTACGGCCCACACAGTGAGCACCAATGGCAATGCCAAGACACATATATAATAAATGTATAGAAAGAATGTATGCTTTCACTATGGGAAGTTTGAATAGATAAAAACATCAAACTGACAATATCCAAAATCAGTTTTGTCCAGACTTTCATATTAATGTGATGAGTTGATGACTTAATAGATATGTTACCGCACATCATCTTGATTCCTGCTTTACATGTTCAACCAGCTCTCTCATCCCCTTCATGCAATATTGATGCTCTTCCAGGTTTAAGCTGCCCTTGGCAGCCATGGGACAAGTTGTATTCATCTTTTTCATAAGAGTATAGAATGCGTAGTCTTCTCCCCTCTGGCTCTCCTCTGCATTTCCTCTGTATGACAGAGGTGAATATTTGCCCTCTCTCACACCTACTTAAACTCATTACGCTCTGCCTTGGACATGTCCAATAATCATCCCCTTCCCCTAGCACACAGGAAAAGACTTGTCCTTTAATTAGCCCTGTGATGAAATGCCACGCTGAGCCTTTACATTAGTAATAATTCATGAGTGAGACAGGGGTCACGTGGCCAGGTGAATGGAGACCCGCTCTGAACCTCGCTGACCTAACCAAGATCGATGCCCTCATATGTAAGAAAGAGAAGCCTCCCAGCCCTTTTCACCCATTTGTTTCAGTGGCACTTTGGCTTTTAGCATGGACAGTGCATGATTGCACAGGCTTGTAATGGTTCCACGTGATTAAATCTGATTTAATTAAGTTTCTGATACTTGGGAATGCCACCTCGAGATGAATAGCACGGCACATAGCTGCATAGGTAGAAATGGACACCATTCATTAGATAGCCATGTTGAACATCAGTCAGAGTGAACACTTTTGTCGTGGATGATAAACCCAGAGTATGGACATATGAACACACCCATCCATTTATGTCAGTGTTTCATAGGCATGCACCAAATGAGACCATATGTGACTCTATACGCGGCAAAACCAGTCAGAGGTCACTGTTTTGCGATATATGTGACTATGGAATATCTACGCTAAATTGGTCAAATTTTACATTTTGGCACAATTAGTAAAATATGTCATGTTTCATATTGTCAATGAATTTTGTAGAGACGGCAGGAGGAGGCTGCCAGAGTTGGTAGATGTTCATGGCTATTATGGCATTTCTTGAGCATCATGTAAAGGAGAGGTCTACTTCCAACTTCATGTTAGGGACGCAATACACGTGTTTACCCTAATATCTGTTCCTTGGGGTTATTTTGAATGTCCTTATCATTGATACAGGTATCATTTGTTTTAAATGTTCATCATTTTGAAAAACTGACCAGTGTGACTGCTTTTGAAATGGAGGGTCACTTATTAACTGTTATAGTGTAGATCCCAAGCTAGAAAAACACATTTTACTTTTATTGCACTAGTAGGTTGTCACACTGTTTGCAGACGGTTATGCCTTTAGACCATTGCAGACCATGTGGAATCCATTATGGGTTTGAGTATGAAATGGCTGAAAGCATGAAATCACACTCATTGCAATGCTATACCAAAACCTATTGACATTCTGAGCATAGATAATGGAGAGCTTTTCAGACATATAGCTTTTCAGATGTAAGAGAGGTCTCCATATAATGGGCTTTGAGTTCTCCACGCATGTACAAGATGATTGTTTCTAAGAGATCCTGAGAGAGGCCTTAAGAGACCTTCATCACAGCAGGGTGACTGCACTGCAAAGGAGAAACAGTGGGGGAGAAAGTAAGCAAGGCACCAATTACGATCTTTTTCAGATGCTATTATAAAGGCCACAGTAGCGAGCCCTGTACTTTACCAAGTGGAGGACGAATAGCATGTGTCGAGTCTCAGGGAGAAACGACATCAAGCTCTGCAGGTAATGGGGGGATGCAATGTTTCCATAATTGAGATTAATTATTTAAAGTCTCATAATACTTTGCTTGCAAATTACTCTGAAACAGATGATAAATCAAGTTTCTACATGTGTTTCGAAATCTTTCAAAGGAGGAAAAAATAATGAAAGACAGCGAAAGAATACTTTGGGGGAAAGTATAAAAGTTGGGGGAAAGTTGCAGGTGTCACATGATGTTTGAGAATCTGTTTTTCCTTTCCTGTACTTTATTTTCACTGCTTTGTTTCACAAGTCCCACACCATATGGCATAAAGGCTTCAAGCTGCCAGTGCCATGATGAAGGACATTGCACAAATTAAAGCAGTTAGTAACTAACTACCCATAACAGGGTTTTTTTTTGTCTTCTGGAAAACCTTACACATAATTGTAAATTACTGTAAACACTACTAAGACACAAAATAATCATAGGTCAGGCCAATTTGACACTCCTTTATTTTGTTTATTAACAATGATGAATTAGTAACCAAGGATCTTTGGTTAGCGTCTAACTATATTTATTTTTTTTCTGATGGGTCGAGAGGCACTCTGAGTCATCATGAGTGATGATATCTCAGGACATCCCTAGTCGGGCGTTTACCAGCTAGTAATCATCACTACACATGTTACATTGAATTATCCAATACAAACATTCCATTAATTCAAAGTGAGAGAGCAGCAATTTTATAACATCAGATTTGAGTGAGAAAATGGGGTAAATAAAGAGTTAAATTTGATATGAGACATAAAAACAAGTAAGTTGGCTATACAAGACAAGTTACTGTGTGCACAAGCATATAGCCTCTCATTGAACTCGACTCTTGAGTGGCGTTAAGTTACCTGGCAACGGGAAATGCCATGGCTAAGATTAGAACTATTTTTGTGGGTGGAGGATGAACAAACAAAAATCAACATAAACAATAGAAAACACAATTTTGTATCTTTAAACTAGTTGGTAACAATGGAACTGTTGTATGAGAGGCGGACAGAGTAGGCTACACAGCTTCATTACTTGAGTAAAAGTACAGATACCCTTTGATAAATTTTACTCAAGTACAAGTAAAAGTACAACAGTCAGATGTCTACTTAAGTAAAAGTACTTGTTTTTAAAAGTACTTGAGTATCAAGAGTACAAGAGTAGCCTACATTTTCTAAATATTGCTTTACTACTGCCACAGTGCTTACATTTATGTACAGAAACGTCCTACATGGAGTTATGAAAAATGTTAATGTTAATAAATACCTTAGAGAATGTAAAATGAATTGGAAGTAAAATCAAGTCATTTTCATCTTTTTACCATGTTGCCAGGCAGTATTTCTAATACATGTATTTAAAATACGTATTTCAAATACAAAATACTATTTTGTAACTGAAACACTTGAAGCGAAAACTATCATTAACTTGTTCAGAAAATTGAAATAGTCTGGCGAGGTGGGGCCACGGGTTGGCACATTCCCGGGTTGGACCTGCTGCGTCTTCATCCATTGTTTCACCCATGGTTTCGTCTCTTATCTAAATCTGACCATGGAGTTGACTTTGGCGGAAAGCTGAAGGTGATTGCTGATAGGCTGCCTCAATCAGTGGCACCTGCACAATCCAATCACGTTTGAGAGGGGAACAACAAATTGAGGGTTTCCGAGATTTTTCTTTTTTCCTTTTTTTTTAGAAGTAGTAACGGGTACTCACGGTTATGGATAGACATGTAGTGGAGTAAAGAGTACAATATTTGCCTCTCAAATGTACTTGAGTAAAGTCATGAGTAGGCTACTCCCCAAAAATGATACTCGAGTAAAGTACAGATCCCTCAAAATTGTACTCAAGTACTGTACTCAAGTAAATGTACTCCGTTACTGGCTCTGGCAATAAGACACAAGTGGGAGTGGTGTTGGTCAAGGATATCACCAGGGCTGTTAGCCTACCATTGGCACTCGGCCTTCCCAGTAGGTAGGCCTACAACCGTGGTGATATCCTTAACCAACACCACTCGTTTCATATCTATCTATAAATTACAGGAACGTAAAGTCTGTCTGCCCGTCTGTCTGTCTGTTATTCGCATAACTCTCGAACCGTTTGTTCGATTGATTTCAAACTTGGCATGTGTCTTGCTACGAGAACTAGTATGTGCAGTGCCAAGTTTGGATTAGAAATGTGCAGCAAGCACTCGACAGTTTCGTTTGCTTTTTAATTGCCTTGTGAGGCAATTAAAAAGCAAACGAAACTGTCAAGTGCTTGCTTTATTTATTTTTCAAAGTCTTTGATTTATTATCAAGAAAGTTTAAGCACCCAGTTAAAGTAGGCCTACTATAGGGTGTTGAGCGCGCTTCCTTATTTCCACACACTCCTCCTCTCACACAGCACAGCGCAGGACCAGAGACAGAGGCGGTAAGCACTAGTTGCTGAAATGACCCAAGTAGTGTGCAGCACTAAACCCATGGCCTATGTTGCCATCCCCAACTCCTTCTGTCCAGATTGTCTACACACTCTCTGAAGCTGACACCTCGCTATGTCGTACTCACCCAGGTCACTTTTGTATGAGATGCCCTTAGAGTTTCCTTGGGCTCTATTGACTTCAAAGAGCACGCAGAGCTGATTGTGCCAGAGCTGGACGAGCCCTCTCTCAGCCTTTGGAGATGGCCACACTTGGCTGAGCATAAGACGCTGAGTCGCCCCAATGGCAGCGTTTTGACACTGTAATGAGGTCGTCTTTTTTTTTTCTTCAGCCGCCGCCAAGCATCATAAAGGAAGCAGGGAAAAATAAATCTGTAATCTGCACCAGCAGACACGATAACCCATTACCCAAGCTGTGATAGTATCTACCCCTCACCACCCAATCCCCACCCCCTTCATCTTTCTCCAAGGAAGAGATAAACCATCTCAACACTCTGATTTGTTTGTGGTTTGCGCACACGCTAGCTCTGATGGAAGGCATATACAAGGAAAGTGCTCCCCCTGCTCAGAAACTCTTAATGTTGTGTGCTTCTTCTCAGAATGTTTGCTTTCTCACAACAAGCTTTAACTATGTGTTTAGGGGTCATGTACCGATGCTGAAGGATTGTTAACCCTACTGGTGGAAATGCAATGCAGTATCTAGTGTTTGAGTATCTAAACAGCAGGACAGAGAGAGAGAGCGAGAGAGGGAGAAGCTCATGGATTTTCGCTCTGCCATACTGGGAAAATCTGTAACTATTTTTGTCAAGCATTGACTCTGAAAGCACTTAAGCCTCCCATTTATTTTACTCCCAAGCAAACGCAAGCGTCTTTTGTATATAGATGGACACATACTCAGTGTGCTCTCAAATGGTTTGAGCAGTGATTTGGAAATGATAAATGAACTGTATAATGAAATCTCTACACAGACACACTATTTTATGGCTCTTTGAATAATTTAATTTACTAGTGAATGAACTTGCTTTATATTGTGGCAACCTAACTGATCGACTATTTAATGACTTCCTTTGACTTTTTTTTTTTTTTGGATGATTTTTTTTTTTTTTAAATGTGCATCGATGTGTCTAGTCGGTAGTCCTTCCCCCATTCTAAATACCAGTAGAGTGTCCCAAACTCTTTAATTCAATATCAACAATGTTTTAGGAGGAGTTATTTTGCATTACATTGCATTAATGTTTTGCCCTAGGATTATCCGTGCTCATTCTGCTGCTTTGCATCTGTGTTTACAGTGCAAAATTACAGCAGTTACAACTCAGGGCATCTTAGATGGTAAACTGATTTACTGTATACGGGGTTTTTAAAAGACTCAAACTAAGATGATAACAATATATAATAAAGATAATGTTCATAATGAAAGCGGTCAATATCTATGGTAAATATCCCTCCCAGACACATAGAGACATATGAATTCCTATTTTCAAGACGTTTGCCTGCTGCTACGTTGCCAAAATGTTACATTATACTCCAACGAAATTGCTCAACTGACCTCCAGATTCATATTGCTGGAACAAAGAAGGGCACTGGTCTCTATTTTCAGTTGAACTACCTTGATTTCACAGCTAAGATGAAAGGTTTGAAAATTCTCTGAGTCATGCATAATCTGAGTGGAATACAATGTCTAGTATGATAAATACTTCATGGCACTGGGATGTGACGCCTTCTAGCATTTGCATAATTGAATTCAACCCTTGAAGATGTTATTATGTTATGTTAAAGGCTACTTATCCACGGCTGTGAAATCAAAATAGATGCCACAGGAGTACAGTAGATGATTTACAAAGTCTAGCAAAATGTTTGAATGTGATTTATTGTTGAACCCTTTTATGTGTCTATTGATGAGTCTTTTAGACTAAGCCAATAGTTCCTCATTGAACAAATACTCTGAGTGTCCTCAACATTTCATTTCAGTCAAGGCTTGGCTAAGGCTTGTGTAACTTTGGTGACCTCAAAACTAACGTTGTAATTTCTTTCTGTTTCCATGGCAACGTGCATGGCACAAACTAGATTACAACTGATTCCATGCAGGTGCGGCAAAGCAAGAGGTAACAAATGGTCATGTTGGACTTTTTAAATGCAGAAACTATACTGTGACAGATGGATACAAATATATGGCTGTTGTTGTCGCTGTCTCAAACTGATTAGTAGAATGTGTTCTGCAAAGAGAATTTACACATTGCCTTAGCATGACATTAAAGGCAGCCTACGCAAGTTTTTTACCTTAATAAAACAGCATCATTTTGAAGTAATTTTGATGGTAAACAAAGTTGTTATAGGGAGAATCATGCACCTAACAGCTGGCAGCACCCTGCAGGAGCTGAACCAGCCTTGCATCTAGTGAGATTCGTGAAACATTACCTAGTCAGTAAATATGGCTCTTTGGAGATTTTCTTCTTCTTCTTTTTCTTGCTTTGGCTCCAAAACAAATGCCCATGCAACAGTGTCCAAGGGGGAAGGGCTCAAGCTGTGAGAAGTAGCCTATAAGGTAAACTATACATACTCTGCGACTTCTAGGGGGAGCCCTAGAACCCAAAACTGACTTGCATTCCTTTACAGTAACAATATAGAATATGGAGGAACAATGTTGAGAAAACAAAACAAGATTATATTTATAGCTTCTTAGTCTGTACTTGAATAACAAGTGTTACAGTATAAGAACCTGTAACATGTCTTGATTTTTTACAGGTACAGCTCAAGAAAGGGCATATTTAAAATGCACAGATAAATTACAAATATATTGTTAAAGTGTTAACCAGACAAACAGCAAAGCACAGAGGAAGCATGAGGTCTGAACTTGTGATGCCAAAAACAAACTGAAGACTTTTTGTTGCATTTCCAAAGATTAATGCAACAAACAGGAATAATTTTCTGCTGAATACTATTTGCATTGCAACTGGATTCATTCTTAGAACGGTATTGGAAGCTAATAAAGAGAGTAAATAGTATCCTGTTCCTTTTTGACTGCAGTCTGGACAGTTAATAGCTTTCTCTGACCATATAATCACAGCTTTAATTTTCTGTCAACTAATGTGCTTCTCACCCCTATAAAAATAAATACATTTGGGCAGTGAACAAAATAAATGCCTTTTAGTTTCCAGAGGAAATATATATAGAGAGAGACTACACTGTAAAATCCAATAAGTAAACCTTACTTAAAAAAACCATGGAAACCGATTGCCTTGAAAAATCAGACTAAAGTGGACTGGGATTCTAAAACTGAGCTTACAAGCAATTCCTTAGTGTAGTGTATTAACACTACAGCAAATTCCTCTTTAACCTACCTAGGTATTGTGAAGTGAAGTGTACTTTAGTTTTCATTCATAAAACTCATGTTCTGAAGTTGAGGTAACTAATCAACCAATTCCTCATATCTGGAATATGTAGTAACAGTTACTTGAACAGCAAGTTAATCTTACTTAGTGAAACCATGGAAACCGATTGCCTTCAATTTAGCAAGTAAATATTACTCATATACACAAGTTTGAATAAAAAGTGGCTCTATTCTAAAATAATGACATTTACAACTGCATCAGGTACAAATACGGCTTTGAATTATTTATTATTCTTGTAAAAACAACAAAATTGTGTTGTTTTAATAAAAAAAAAACATCTTAAAATGTCTTAAATGGCACAATTTAGCTGTAGCAACAACCTACATCTTCCTTTTTTCTCCTTGAACATTTTATAAAAATCTTTAAGTATCTCAGTAGCCTGTACCATATAAAAATCAACACAGTAGTCTAACGTAAATTAACACAATACATGAAAAATACTGTCTTCTTACAGGGATATTCCACCATTTGGAGAATTACACTCATTTTCCACCTCTCCTTGAGTTAAACAATTGATTTTTACCTTTCTCCAGTTCATCCAGCCGTTCTCTGAGACTGGCGATACCACTTTTAGCTCCAGCCTAGCATAGATCATTGAATCGAATTAGTCCATTAGCATCTCGCCTGCTAGCATCACGTTTAAAAGTGACTAAGATTCCCGGTAATTTTCCTATTTAAAACTTGTCTCCTTTCAAGTAAGAAAGTGTAATAAGACCAATGGAAAATCAAATGTAGAGATTTTCTAGGCTGATTTGACATGGAACTATACTCTCATTCAGGCGTAATAATCCAGTCACTAACCGATTCGTCTGCTGCAGCTCAACTTTGTTGCTGGAAGTTAGCCTACAGTGACTATTTTCAGGTGCTGCATGATATCATTGTGCTGCTGTGCCCATGGTGTTCCTTGATTATTACGCTGGAATGAGAGTATAGTTCCATGTCAAATCAGCCTAGAAAATCGGCACGTTTAATTTTCCGTTGGTCTTATTACACTTTCTAACTTGAAAGGAGACAAGTTTTAAATAGGAAAATTCCTGGAAATCTTAGTCACTTTTAAACGTGATAGGCTAATGGTCTAGTCAGATTCAATGATCTATGCTAGGATGGAGCTAAAACTAGTATCTCCAGACTCGGAGAACGGCTGGATGAACTGGAGAAAAAGGTAAAAATCAATCGTTTAACTCAAGGGGAAATGGAAAAAATGAGTGTAATTCCTAAAATGGTGGAATATCCCTTTAAACATCTCTTAAAACTTAATCGGGCCATCAATTTATAGGGCCAAATTCTAAATGACTTACCACCACAGACTTAAAGGGGAATTCCGGTATGATATTGACCTAAAGTGTGTTGAAACATGATGCAGAATATGAACGTATGTCTCATAGCTCATCTCGGCTTGTCCCCTGCACTCCGAAATCTGGCACTAGTTAGCCGATGCTACCAACAGCTTTTTCAATGGGGTTGCCTCGGCATCGGCCTAGCCATGCAAATAAATCACTGTTTCACAGCATTTACGAGGCTCAAAATATCTCCACACTTCATTGGTAGACTTCCGAGGGCCCTGACATTTAAAACGAGACATTGAGAACTTGGAAAAAGCACTGGTAGTTTATTTACAAGACGATTTATACAGACAGTACCTTAAGGAAGTTTACCGTTCGCAGCCATCTTGAATTTAGTCACGATAAGTCGAGCGACGAGTACGAATGAACAGGTATGATAAGGGATCAGATTCCAAAAATAATTCAGTGGAAATGCATGTATTCCAGTTGCTTCCAGTAGCAGCAACTGGAATCCATGCATTTCCACAGAATTAAGTTTACCAATTAAGTGTGGAGATACTTTGAGCATCGTAAATGGTGTAAAACAGTGATTTATTTGCTTGGCTAGACCGATGCTGAGGCACCCCCATTGAAAAAGCTGTTGGTAGCATCGGTTAGCTAGCGCCAGATTTCGGAGTGCAGGGGACAAGCCGAAATGAGCTATGAGACACACTTTGAGACACACTTTAGGTCAATATCACACCAGAATTCTCCTTTCAGTTTAGAACCATATAAGCTCAAAAAATAGAAAACATCTCAGCAGAAGATTTTTAAGACTTTGCCATTTTGGTGGTAGCTTGTTCTGACCCAAACCAAGCATCACCTTTTGAATGAAATTCAATGTATTTTTCATTGACTTGGGGTAATCAAGGTGTAAGGCATATGATAACCCAAACAAGATGCAGAGTGCCTCAGGCAAACTTTTGAGACCATCCATTACCAGCCTCCCCTCAATGATGATGGCTGTAGACACTGGCTCCAGGTGGATAAGAGTTGGATCAACCAGTGTGTCATCATCAATGACCGTCAATAGCCCTAAGGAGACTTGTGCCCACACATCCTCACCATCAGTAACCTGTAAAACAAATAGAAACACAAAGACAACAGTTAAATATATGACTAATTAGTTATTAGCGTCCAAACTGTACCTTGCTGAAATATAAAATAAATTAACGGTAATGCTGCTGCAAGTAATCCAAGCTTTGTGTTGATCTCTTGAGGATGTCATCAGCATGAAATGATACAAAAGATTTAGAAACATACAAGCAATTTTCAGCATTGTATTACATCCATGGAAACTTACCACTTACCGTAAATGGTGCAAACCAGTGATTTATTTGCATGGCTAGGCCGATGCCCGAGGCACCCCCATCGGAAACCTGTTGGTAGCATCGGCTAATAGCGCCAGATTTCGGAGTGCAGGGGACAAGCCGAGATGAGCTATGAGACAAAAGTTCAAGGTATCATGTTTCAACACACTTTAGATCAATATCATACCGAACTTCTCCTTTAAATGTTGAATACACACTAGTATGAAAATCACAGCCTTCATATGGGCATGGAATGTTAATTTCAAATGACTACGCACATGTGTGAAAAAATCTGCTTCAGTGCAGGGCTCCCAATATGACTGAAAAGTGCATAAACAATCCATATGAAGACAAGGTATTGGTTGTTGCCGAATAAACCCGCCATGTCTTAGACGATAATGCTTAAATAACTGACCTCTTTTGTCTGCCGAAAAAATGCAATGCTTACATTTCCACTGCTTGCTTACACTACCATCTTCTAACCTGCTAACCTTAACTTTGATTCTGTATTCACTACCTCCTGCTTTAAAATTCTAAATTAGCTGCCAACTTTGAATTGGACAGTAATTTACTAGTAGTTAAAGTTACACATTAATTTATCCAACTGTTAATGCAAAACATCTGTGGTGTGGTGGGGGGAAGGGGGGCCATCGATCTAATGTTAGCTCCTTCGAACCAAAAACATGCCTGGGCAAAATAAAAACAGTTCACCAACATGTATATCCTTACAGCTTACCACAAAGTCTTCCGAAAGGAAAAGGTCTGATGTTTATTCAACATGGAAGTAACTGTTACTTTACTCAAATCATTAAGATGCACACATTTGTTGCTGAAAGTAAAGGAAACAAGATTAATGCAAGTTTACACAAGTGTTAGATTTTACAGTGTTATAGTCATGGCTTTTTTTTTCATTTTTTTTTCAGCCAACCGTGGAATATGTGTTAAATTCTAAATAAAGGTGAATGGCTGATCACAAATTTTAATGGCTTTTTGTATAATAACTGCTGAAGTCATAGCCTAATAAGACACCGCCTCTCTTTCCACAGCAGAAAAAGAACCACAAACATTTTCTGAAGTGTTTGCGTGAACAGAGAACACATTAGCTACAGACTCTTTATGTATCTTACACAGTGATGGCTATACTGTTTTGGTGTGAGCACTGAACATGCATCTCATCATTGCCTGTTAGAAAGCTTAGAAACAAGCTTCAATCTTAAACTTCTGACACTTCATACAGTTTTGTGTTATTATAACACTACTCACAAAAAGTTAGGGATATCTGGCTTTCGGGTGAAATGTGTTTCAGAACAGAAAGTACTAAAACATTGAACTGTTGGACATGCACAATATGCACATTCAAACGTTTAGATATAGGTCACATTAAGTTCACCTGTAAAAGTTATAGTGGATTTTAGGTTCATCCTGAAATTTCACCCGAAAGCTGAATATCCCTGACTTTTTGTGAGTAGTGTATTGTCTGTGAGTTTCATCACAGCACTGAAGTTGTGTCAATTTACATCACTCCTTCCATGTCTTGGATATTGACTCTTGTGAAGCAATTGTGTTTTTGCTTATGCACTTGTACTATTTTACAACTGTGGTCAGTCAGGGACATTTTTTCTTGAAGGGTTCATTCTCAGTCATCTGGAAGGATATGTAATAATATGGTTATGGTTAGGCTTATGGTCATGGAATTTAGCAGACACTTTTGTCCAAAGCGACATAAAGAATATGCACATTACAATGGTTAAAATTAACATATTCAGTTTTGAAAAAGTTGTTAAGCCTGCATTAAGCTAAGTAGGAATAACAACAAATTATTATAATTATTATTGTTTTATCTTTTCATGTGTAAATGTGATGTGTATTGTTGTGCAGCAAACTGTGTTATGTGAAATTATTGCGTTGCTGTAGGCCTACCCTACCATGTGTGTTCCATTGCTGAATGCCTACCAGCTATCTGTTTTTGTAGTGCACCACCATGTGCAGTATGTGGGGTCTGTGCTCATTGTAAAAATGGCTTCATTGCCAACCTATCTGGATTGCATGTGAATTGCAATTAAGCATGTGATTTAAAAAAGGATATATTTTGCAGAATTTAGTCCAAGAGAAACGCTTCAATCTTGATTATACGCAAGTGCATGATGACATAACAATGAAAGAAATCTTAAGTCTATTCCAGTAATACACCTCTGAACAGAAATGACACAGGTGAGTTGTACGGAGGATTGTGAAATACATAAGGGCTCATTTTGGATCAGCCAGAACATCACTGGTGCAGAGTGGAACCTGTGTGTGGCTGAGGGGGAGACGTGTGTGGCGTGGGCTCTGGCTCTCCAGCATGGGCATGACCAGCTCATCTGGTGTGCTCTCTCTCAGGCTGCTGGACCTCCAACTGAGCTGCCCTTCATTGTTAGGTGGTGAATATGAATAAACCACTTTAGTGTTTGGCTTTGCATATTGTGGATGTATTTAAAGCATTCAATTACACATTTGTGTAGGCGGTATTTGCAATGCTCATAGTCAGGTATATTTAAATTTAAGAAAGTTTGAAAATCAGTTTTGATAAAGTTGTTGAGTTTGCTGAAACTTTACAGTAAATTAGTGCCATTTACAGAGGTGACATTTTCAGAAAATGTAGTCATTTTGTCTTTTGTCTTTGTCTTTGGTAATCGGGAGAATTCCCGGTGGGCAGCTTCACTTTTGGGCCGGTCGAGGAAAAAAATATTGACATTTGTATCGTTAGTCTATCTTCTCTTAAAGTAGGCTAGGCCAGAGCCATCTCTCTATGGCTCTGGGCTAGGATATACATGGATTTCTGCCTCTTGGTTGCACACGCATGTTTTCGTGACGTTCCATAGAAATCCATGTATAGAGCAATGCAAAAGAGCAAAAGAATAAAATGAGTTTTTGTGCTGAAAACTGCACCAATTCGAAATCACGATGGCTAGAGAATGTTAAATATGTTCAACATCCCTAACGGAATGCATGTCTTCGCCAAAAATGACAAAATACGATGTTATATTAATAATCCAAATGAACGTCAAACTTTGAAATATAGTCTGAAATGAGATGTTATTATCATTGAGACAACAGGGGTATACAAAAAAATCCGATTGTAGCTTACAGCAGCCGACTATTTAGGTTAAGTTTATAACGTTGTGGACGGTCACCAAGCGTCTTCTGCCTCGCGGCTGCGCGCGCATCTAGTTTTGTTGGTAAACGGGAAACCCGTGTATACACGTGCCGCATTCTGTGCATGACACCGTTGCCTCTGCATGGGTTGTAGCCTACCATGTGAGGGAGTTCTCCCCTCCCAAAAAGAGTTGGTTGGGTCCATATCGCCCGTCTTTTCCAAAAAAGTTTTCTCAGATAGCCTATGGATAGCCGGCCCGGCCCTACATAAGCGTCAGGAAGGATGGATGTAGAAAGAGGCCAGGAGGGACTGAACGGCCAGGTAGAATGCTGCTAAATTTGCCAAGCTTCCAGATTACAGACAAAAGTGGCAACTGGTAAAGAGAGATAGCCTATACTGTAGGCAATGATTAGCCTATTGTAGGCTACTGTAATTATTGGGCTAATATTGGACGTAGCGTCAAGCTATTCGCAAGCAACATATTAAATTACTTAAAATATTAGCCTTTTGTATCCGATTCATAGACTTTGCAGTATGCAAATATTGATAACAAAACTGAAGCTTGATCTGTGTAGACCTATGCAATAAAAATGGTAGCCTCTGAGCAGCAGATCAACCAGTCGACCACTGAAAATGAGCCTGAAATTAGTGATGATGAGGCCATGACTACAGGGACATGTAGAGAGGATAATTTATAGTTATATAATGTAAGAAAGAGCAATTATGCTACATGATAAACCTATATGCCTTGTTTGCTCAGAAGAGGGTGTAGTAAAGGAGTAAGCTAAATCACCAAACAACAATAGCCTAACCATGCAAAAACATGTAGCCTAAACATTCAATATGCCTCTTTGTGGAAGCGTGGGATAGGATACATTTCAAAGGCTTTCTTTCTTTCTTTCTTTCTTTCTTTCTGTTTTTGTTAACTTGTGGAATAGTGGAATGTTGTTTGTTAACTTCTCAGTTGAAGTGAATTATAACCTTTACACATTTGTTGAACCATGGCACTAAAACTACAGGATAGTAAGAGCTGAAATGTTGCTTCATTTATCCAATTTCCACCACTATGGAAAACGTGGGCCGGTCTTGGGCCTGAAACTGCGGGGCTGAAAAGTGGCCCCACTCCGGCCCTGCCTGGCACTCTCTGGCACCTGGCATGTTTAATTGATGTTAATGTGGGGTTATATGCTCCTGTGTGTGTGTGTGTGTTTGTGTGTGTGTGTGTGTGTGAGAGAGAGAGAGAGAGAGAAACGATGCATTCATTAGCAGGAGTGAAAAGAATGCTGGATGTGTGCTCGAGGATACTAGATTTCACATTTCTCGACAGATCACAAGAGAGATACCACTTGCATTGCCAGGCTTGGTGGTTCAGAAATAGATACGTCAGTTGAATTTTGTTAGTGGAACTCCGTGCCAGCGTGAGGTCATCATGGTAGAGGTACTGTCCATGCCGATGCACTGTGCATGGAAAGGTTAAAAAAGGACCTTTTCTGCTACTGTTATCAAAAGGCATTTGCTGCACACATATACACACACACACACATACACACACACATACAGTACACACACACACACACACACACACACACACACACATCAAATAACATATCTTAAAAAGAACACTTAATCATTCGAAACAAGATAGCCAGGCAAGGACTCCACCATCCTGACCATGCCTCCTGCGTGTTGGAAACACAAGGAAACAAACGCTGTCAAGTGCAGACACACTTATTACAGCCTCCGCTCGGAAAAAGCACCGGAGCATACATCACAGCGGCCCTGCAACCGTGCCCTGCCAGTCTCGCTATTTATTCCCCCCATCCAACACCACCAGTGGTTCTGTCATTTCGTCTTCGTTTTTCATGTACCGCCTCCCAAATTCCCCCACCGCACCCTCCATTTCCTCCGACTCCTGGCGTGCAGTGAGTAATAGAGGCAGAGCCACTGGTGGCTCCGATGGCCCTGTCCCACTGAGGGATTGCTGTGGGGGTAGAGAGAGTGAGCAGAGAGTGAGACTTGTCAGCTCTCACGCTGAGCTGTGCTTTTTCTCCCCTTGTTTTGGCTGCTGGTTTATTTATCAAAAGCAACTTCCCTCGTCTCGTCTGGTCTCGCCTCGTCTGGTCTTGCCCCACTCTCGCCTCTCATTTCCCACTTTAAAAGTGTCTTGCACGCCAGGGCCTAATCTTCAGCGCTAAAGGCTCAAAGAATCAAATAAGAGAGCATCGCTTCGTGCTGCTCTAACAGTCCAGTTCCCCTGACCATATTCCCCACTGCCCTTCTGACTGCTCACGAGGCTGTCATGTGGACGTCTGGCCTGCCGAAGCTCTGTCTTCCACCTCTGGCTCCAACGCCGGGCAGCAGGCATTGGAGGATGAGAGGAGCGGGCCGTCAGACAGTCAGGATGAATCGTGGAGGACGTGTTGATGCCTGCCATGGGGGGGGGGGGGCACAAGGTTATGTAAAGCCCCCTTTCGCTGGGCGGTCTTCCCAAGGGTGCTTTGTAAAAGCTAACTCAATGTAAGTGATGTGCCACAAGCTAAAGCAGTGTAATAGATCCCACAACAGTCTAAATATTTAGGAGATTTTAGTAGTGGAAGACAAGGAGAGGGAGGTAGCAGGTCATCAGAAGCTGTGCTCTGAATGGAGTGTAAGTGGGCAGATTATCACAGCAGGGAGGGTGTGGGGCAGACGAGGAGGAGGGAGAGGGTTCTTGTGAGATGAGGAAACCCTGCAAATACAAGCACTCTTGGTCGGACATCTTGGCACATTTGATATGCGCCACTGTAGCGCACATATACTTTCAAGTGTCAGATTTCTGAGAGTCACAATATTTCAACTCTAACTGCTCCATCTGCTAAAGCTGTGGGTAATGCAGGGAGCTACACACAACATTTGATGAGTAGAAACTTATGCTCACCGTGGAACTCTGTAGGAAAGTGGAAAGTCCACTAGAAATACTAGTGGAAGAACTAGAATTATCCCCATAATCAGTCTTGTGGTGTCCCATTGATACAGTGCACTTACTGCTCAAAGCAATCCAGCATGGCTCTTGAATCTGACTGTTCTGCTTGTGCTGTTTTTTTTTTTGTTGTTTTTTTTTGTAATGGCTTTACCCTTTTTGGCACTTAGTGAAACATCCAGACTGCAGTGAACACTTGATGTTTGCTTGTTGCAACCACTGAATAACATATATTAATTGATTTCTAGTATACACAGTAAGCGCACAATATAGAGATAGAGTGTTTCAATCACAGAACTGCATTCTGTGATTGAAACACTCTATGGTATAGCTATAGGTTGCCTGACCCATGATCTCCCATATTGACTGTACCAAGGAGATCAATAACAACACTGTGAGACTGCAAGTTATCACACACTAGTAAAATGTGTGAGTTTACAGAGCAACTCCTGAAAGGCTTGAAGAGACACCTTCCCATAAAATAGCACAAATATACAATGTGTAGGATCTTTCTTCTCTCGACAGTACCTTTTTTTAAGACTAGAGGTAAGGACATTGATTTTTATACCCACGGAGGACAAACTAGTGAAGTTGGATGGTGGGGGGTGGGGTGGTGTGGGGGTGTGGATTTATCTTCACGTCCGCCATTTTAAATGTTGACGAGGTATTTCATTGCAGAACTGCACATATATGTTATATTGCGCTCGTACCACCCCACCCTCTACGCACACACACACTCCTCTCTGAGATGTCCTCTCCCCCATCTCACCTCATCATCATTACTCCCAATTACTCCTCTGACAGTTCCACATCTGATCAAACGATGCTGCCGTAAGCGAGTTCTCCATTACCTCCTCCCTAGGGGCACGGTGGAGAAAAAAAAAAGCTGGAATTGTATCAAAGATGGGACCTGAAGGTGAGATTAAAGGTACTCATTCATCTCTGTTTTGCCTTTCCACTAGAAGCGCTACCTTTTTGCACAGCTGCATTATTAAAGCTTCTTTGTGTAGCCTAGAACTCATTCAGAATCATTATGTCAGTACTGGGATTATCAAGCATGGGACCAGGCCACTGTCTCAAGGCTTAATTTTGACTAGCAAAAGCATGGTGACCTCATGCCATTTATTTTATTTGTTTAATTCTCCGACTCCCAGTACAGTAGATTTCATTCAACTGATCCAAGACAATGCTAAGAATAGGTTTGAGAGAAAGCCTTTATGGTTACATTGTATATATAACATTTTGCATTCAAAATGTTTTAATAAGCGTCCAATATATACAGTATACTGTATATACAGTATATGGGTCTTTCTGTGTCATATCAGATACGATTGTTGCTGCACCGTCTCAGATTTTGTTCAGACCTTGTCTATATCAAGAATGGGTCCAAAAATCAAGGCCTAGGCTTCTGTGGACTATAATAAAGCAGTTTTGTGGAAACTTGATACAAATTAGCATCATGTTGCACCATTTATATTTTTAGACAGATATTGATTTGTCCAAGTGTCTCGTTGCTTTCATCTAAGTGGGGATCTCTTGAGTTACAGCTCTATCCTTTTAATCAACTACCAGTGCACTCTGTCATGATTGGAGCAATACATAACTGTGTCCTTGTCAGACTGTCGTATAGTCATCTTTCAAAACACACGAAAGGCAGAAAGAAAACAGACATTGCATAGTAACACTGAATCTAGATATTTCGTATAACAGTTGTGCATTCAGCTTTGAGTTCTGTTTTTATTGACAGATAATAGCCTAAATGTTTTGAGTAGGAGCCAGAGGCCAAACAATCTTGGCGGTGCCTCACATTCATAGTCTCATGCGCTTTAGCATCGTGATACACTGAGGATCATGATGACATTTCTCCACCCTGGAAAATTATGATTGGCATTGAATCCAAATGCCCCATCTGGGAAATTAGATACAATGTCGCCCCACAGACAAAAGGAGCTAGTGTTGAGAAAGCTGACTCTGACAGGTGTGGGATTTGTGTCCACACATTAGTATGGACCCTAAAGGAGACACAAAGCCCTCCGTAGAGGATGCAGGCACCTGTTTCAGAGTCTCTTTTGTGTTGCAGCCAGCCGGCCGCACCAAATCGTTCCAGTGCAGGTACGCTTGAGAGAGTGGAGAAGCATTTAGTGGACTTTTGTGTGGACTTCTACATTCACTTTTGTGTTGTTTTGTTCCTTGCCACTATCTTCACATTTTGTGGTTTATGGCTGCCACTGACACTGATCATACATCGATTTCGCAGATACCATGGAGACACTTGCTCCATAGATGACAACTTCCTTTGTTTATTTCTCCAGAAATAGAAAAAAATACATTGTGAAATACTGTATATTTCAACTAATGGAATTAATTTAAAAATGATACAAAGGCTATGGTGATATTTGAATGGGTTATGAAACATTTTCATTTATCTGACAATATTGAAGGTCCTAAGACAGATGCAGGAAAGCTTGAGGTGTCAAACACTTGCTAGGAAACTATCCACAACACCCACCTGCAGATTTTTCAAATGTCCATTGGGTCAGTACATGATGATCCCCACATACATAGGTTATCCAAAAGGCCATGCAGAGGATATAGTGCACATGTTTTTTTTTTTCGTGCAGACAGCAAACAATTTATTTCACAGGGGAAGTAATTTTGAGAATCTACCACTTCCCACAGTAGAAAACGGTTAGCAGAATTTAGCTGAAACACCTCCGAGATCCCCCCCCCTCCATCCCGAGGTCGGCAGGTTTTCCGCATCGTCAGTCCCGGTTCAACTCCCTCCAAACAAGGCACTCTGTCAATCACTTGATTGGCGGGTGACACTCGTGACCTTAGTTTTCAATTAACTCTGCTGTTCCAGACCATCAGTCCCAGCCAGTGTGTTTACTTCCTGCAACCTGACAAGCCCGAGGTCTTGCCTGCTCATGCCTCATGAACTCAAATCCAAAGTAACCTTGACAGTGAGAATGGTTGCCATCATATTTGTGTGTGTGTGTGTGTGTTGTATACTCACAGTCATCGATGACCCACAAGAGTAAGCATAAGTCAGGGCTTAACTATAGACCCTTTTAACAATAAAAACAAAAACAATGCTTGAACATTCTATTTGGGCCCCAATCTACTTCCTCTGCATTAAGATAACATATGGAATGTTAAAAAGGAAGTCTTGTGGGGCCAACTATGATGCCTATAATGGAACTCTCTTGGAAAGGTCTATATGTTTTCCCCAGCCGAGTTCTATACCAATAGTCATTTAAAAGGTGAGCGTGAATTACAAGGAAGTGGAAAGGGGGAGAATTGTTAAAATGAATCTAGTAGGAAAGGAAATTGTGACACAAGGTTAAAGAGCGAAACCGCTATCACAACTGCCATATCTCGACTCTTTTATGAAGTGTTCAGCTTTAATTAGGCATTTCACAGGAGGGAGATAAGTCTTATCGCAAGCCTGTGGATGTGTTCAGGATTGATTCTGTAGATCTGACTATCTGCCTAGAGGGATGGAGACAAGTTTGAAATGGTGTACCCAGACAGTCTGTTCATTGCAACTACACATTCAACAAAGTCTGAATCGGAACAACAAGAAAGAATGTAAGTGTGAGTAAGAGGCCAGTATGCTGGAATGTGCTATGTTATGCAAATTAAGCACATAATTGTTCATGCAGGCTCGTAATTTTTATTAATCACCTGTGAGTGATTGAAAACAGAAACATCATTCAGGAGAAAGAAAGAGACAGAAGCTTGTGATGCTGTAATGAACCACAGCACTAATACACAAGTCAGTTTACTTTCACTTCGCTGAGAATACATTTGGAGCAGAAGGCGAATCTGTGACAGCAGAAATGATCTCTTTGCCTTGGAGAAGGGAATAAGAAAGCATAGTGGCAGGGAATGAGGGGTTTGTATGTCCCCATGTTACCTTTACGGAGAAAACACTGTATTGAGAAAGGAGAAGACATGCTCTCTCTCCAACAGAGAGACGGAGAGGAAGTGTGAGAGAGGAGGAAAAAAAAAGATTATTCTGATGCCAGCCATCGTGGGATGGCATGGCCTGATTTAAGAAATGCACACAGAAATGTGTGTTTACTTTGCTTTATTAAAAGAGCTCAATACAAATGGATATGCATGGTAACTCATTGTACATTATTACACATTACTGTGGGTATAAGAATATGGGCTCCTGCATTTCGCAAGGCTCTTAGGTGCAGAGAGAATGTCTCAAAAGTTAAGCACGGGAGAAAGAGGCAGATGTTCCCACCACCTCAAGAGATAATCAGTCAAAAAATGCTATGACTTTTGTTTTTGTTTCCTGCAGATATATAACAAAACTCTCCCCCTTACCCCCAGAGCATTTTAAGAATTTAAAACTTAGCAGTGATTTCACTGAAGCTGCCATATGTCTACATGATTCTTTCATTGCATTTTGTGTGCATTTGTTTTCCCTTTCCTCCTGTGTGTGTGTGTGTGTGTGTGTCTGTGTTTCTGTTTCTGTGAGTGTGACGAATTTTTAAAAAGCCTAAGGGGCCAGTCTTATGAAGAGCCCATTACCCATTCTCCCATCAGTCCAACCCCTTATGTTTTCAGATTTGAAAAGGTGCAGAGATGGTATCGTAAGACATTTGGAAAGTCAGGAAGCTTTTTAATGCACATTCCTCTAATCTCCTCAGGGTGTGATCTGAAAGATTTTACTGCTTTATCCCTCACTGCCCTTCAGGCCACTGCCTCGATGTTGACTTTGTTCAGCTGGGCGAGGGGGAAATTCTTATTTACTTCTCTATCAAGCACAGACAATATGGAAATGCAAAGAGAAGAGGTGACAAAGAAAAAAAAAACAATTCATTATCCTCAAGAAAAACAATGCAACAAAGACAATCAGATTCTGCTTTCATATATTATGCACTGATAGATTAAGAATGTAATTGAATCAGCCTGTAACACAACTGAACAATTGCAATTTAAAAGCTATAACAACAGAAGCACTTGGCATTATTGTTATGTACATTTCAGCTTAATCATGCACAACACATTCCAGCTGATTTGCCATATGCTGTTTTAATTGGACAAAGGAAAATGCAAGCATGAGAAAACTGCAACTGCGAATGTCCAGCATGAACTTGCATACTCAGGCACACTTTGGCTTTCCATTTTTATGAATCTACAATGCAATTCTGCCTTTCAAAAACCCAGTTTCTGCCTCTCAACCATCTCGGCATGCATGAGTGGCTTCCATAACCTTCTTGGGACACTAACCTTCCTGGCACAGAAGATGTTGTTGGACAATGCAACTGCCATTCAGGCTACAATGATCTGAAGAGCTGCAGAAATTTCAAAGAGTGCTCAGCCAAAGAGACGTCATACCCATCCTGGCCCCACAGGGCATCAGAGAGTGACAGGTGTACCCCACCACACACACTAGCAGCAGAGGAATCCAAACCCTCCACTTCAGTACAGGTGCTCTAACTGCGAGCGCACCGGCTCCGCCATGGGTTTATTCTGGCATCACTGCAGGCTTATTTCCACTAAGTTCACCTGCATAGCCTCGTTTCCCCACTCCTCAATCCTGCTCTCGACCCTCAATTTGGCACACATTCAGACCAATCATCTCAGCCAACACCAAATGGCTGTGAAACTCAAAGCACAAGTGTGCCACCTGCTGTTTAGGGCACATAAATGCCTGAAGTCAAGGCAGGGAGAGTCTGACACCTGGTGGAAGGAGGACATCAACAGTCAAATATCAGTATGTAGACCAGTATGGATAGATAAATTGACACATAAATCCTTGATATATATATATATACTGTATACAGTACACTGGCTTTGAAGTGGTAAGATAAAATGTTTCACGTAAAAAAAATAGAAAATGTGTAATTCAAAATTGTGGCAATAATGAATAAAATTTAATTGGCAGTAGTATGCAAAAATGGGTGTCTTTTGGTATCAACTATCAGGCAAACAAAAAGGAAAACTGATGAAAACAAATATGAAAACATCTTACTTTATCCTATATGACATGGGAGTTGCCATAGGCTCACAATGACAGGTAATGTGCAATGATATTGCAATGTTTCAGAGATTCAGAGAGATTTCTTTGTCATGATGTGTCCTTTTGAACAACATCAAGCTAGTTATTATAAAAAGTTACACAATGGTCACATCATGGCATTTGGTCATTGCTGTTAATTTTTCATAAGCATATGGCAGGATATGACATACATATTTATGGCGTGGTTATGTTTCATGATTAGGTGTTGAGGACCCAGAGTTGGTGAGGCCCCAGAAGTGTTAGGTTACTCAGAACTAAAATGAATAGCATCCTAAATCAGAGTAGGCCTATTTGTACTTACCACTAGATGGCAATAAAGGCCACATTATTGTTTACAGGCACAACATGGGGTGGACTTGTTAAAAAAGTATTATAGTCACAACATGTAAATAAGACAAAGTTGGAGTTCTTTTGTCACTTTTGGGAGATAGGTTAGTTGGTTCTGCCCACCTCAATTAGCTTTACTAAGCTAGGCTAACGGTGCGTCAGACAGAGTTAGTTCACGCACAGAGACGAGAAGTATGTATAATGTTATCTAACTCTGAGGAAGACAGTGAATAAGCTAATTTCCCAAAATGTTGGCGTGCATGGTCCAAGTCTTGGTCCATGTCTCATGCTGTACATAATGCTACTATGTACTTTGCCTACAATACTAAGCCTTTGAGAATCACCCACTCACCCTAACAGGTGTGCACTGGGCAGACATTGACCAATGTTTTGGCTATGATGTGACCTATGATGTGATGACCTAATACTAATAAAGGTAAAATATTGTTTTAAACTTAAATGGTCAGTTTTTTTCTTATTCAAATAGACAAGTTCAATATGGATTCATTTCAATCCATTTCAATCAGCATCAATCATTTTAAGCAGTTACTGGACCCTCTTGTTTACAGGCACAACATGAGGTGGACTGTTGTTAAAAAGCGTTATACTAGTCACAACATAAATAGGACAATAAATAAGACAGTAAATAGGACCCTAAGACATACTTAGACTCACAGCATGGTATGGTAACAGTGGTAACAAGACCACCCATGACCGCAAAGCTCTGCCAAAGGTGTTCACATACACACACTTTTAAATTACTACTATTTCATTTATTATTTAAAGTTTAGCTGGCTCTCTTGAGCATAAGAAATGTCATTACTGATAAACTCTTTTTATGAGTACATGACAATAAACTTCAACTTGAACTCTCTGCGGGTGCGCTCACAATTCCCAAACTTGTGGATGCAGATGGGTAGGATGATGTAGGGTACATACATTAAACGCAATATTATCTGAGTTGGACAAGAGATTTAGGCTTTTTTTTAAACAAAGTCTTATGTTCAGAACAAATGAAGGCCAGAAGTATGCATGACATGTGCCCCATGTATGATCATAATCATCAAGCCCAACTATAGTCACTTGATGTTGCACATTGTACCCTTGGACAAGGCACTTCATCTGTGTTGCCTCAGTCTACTCCCCAAGCGCCCACTGTGGTCTTCTGATGAGCGTCTGTTGTATCAACCAGCCATGAACGCTAAGCCAAATTCAAGACTCTTTTCCTCAGGTTCCACATTGGTGGAATGAATGGTTTTGGGTCTTTCAAGAGGTGTCTAAAGACATATCTGTTCAGTTTACACTTAATTAATTAAGAGGTTCTTATAAGTTATGATTTGTATGGTATTTTTTAATGTTTTTTTACATTGCATATTGATACATATTGATACATTTGGGGCAGCCCCTACTGGTTAGCGCTTCAGACTTGTAACCGGAGGGTTGCCGGTTCGAACCCCGACCAGTAGGAACGGCTGAAGTGCCCTTGAGCAAGGCACCTAACCCCTCACTGCTCCCCGAGCGGCGCTGTAGCAGGCAGCTCACTGCATCGGGATTAGTGTGTGCTTCACCTCACTGTGTGTTTACTGTGTGCTGAGTGTGTTTCACTGATTGGGATAAATGCAGAGACCAAATTTCTCTCATGGGATCAAAAGAGTATATATACTTATACTTATACATTGATGTTGCATTGACATTATTGTTTTTTTCCTTTATGTAGTCTAACCAACTTTTTAAAACTATTTACAGTTAATTTTTAACTATTGTATCGTTTTATATTGCAAGTCGCTTTGGACAAAAGTATTTGCTAAATGCCATAACCATTACCATAACCAGCTGTAGGCCTAAATGGGCAACGGTTTCGGCTAAGGCTTGTCCTGCGAAGGACGGCTGTCCCATCCAGGGCGAGTACTCTCTATGACTTTCATGGGTTCGGCACTGCAGAAACATAAGCACCAGCCCCATAAGCCTCCGGGACAAGGAAAGGACTAACACATACAGTACATATGCAGTGTTCCTTTATTACAATCTTTTGCACCCTTACAGGTTGTAACACAGGATAGACCTAAACTGTAACTTAGCGGAGTTATGAGCCACATCACACAATATGCTTTAAAATGTTTATTGAACTAGAAGAACAATACAGAACAGTCTTTCTTTCTGTTACTGACCACAACTGGAATCCTCTTTCTGTTTAACATGGGTGTAAACATGTGTGTGTGTGTGTGTGTGTGTCATTAGTTTCCAGAAACTAAGTTTACCAGAATTTAGTTTCCTAAATTCCCATGATCCTTTGCATCAACAGTGTTTTTAATAGTTTTATATGTTTTTGCTATTGCTAATTGCACTAAAAATACCAATTTATTTTTTTATTTAATTTGGGAAATATATCAAGTTGTGCTTTTTATGTATCCTTTATACCACCATACTAAACAAAATATATAAGTTAATATAACTAGTTTAGAGTATAAGTCATTATGAGGAATTTACTCCTTTGATCCTTCAACTGAATTCAACTCAATTATTGTTGCAATGGTGTGCATTTAACTAACTAAAACACTGATTCAATGTCGTAAACTTTGGCATGTGTAGGTGGGTAGACAGCAAAATGCTGCAAAATGCTGGTGGATGCCCGTACCTGTAAATGGAATATGGTCAAGGTAACCATTGTGGAGAAGTTGACTTAAAAAGACTTAAGAGACCTAATTGCACGATTGTGCTGTGCTCCCTAGGTAAAATTGATTTCTCAATCAATAAAAATGTATTAGCACACCTGTAACACATAGTCATCCAATATAGGTTTTATTGCCTAACTGTGTTGTACTGTATATCTATGCATTCCCTGCTGACGGCAGATCAGTCTACTGCTATTGTCCATTGTTCAGTTGTGAGATACAGTATGCTGATGCTGGCAAAATTAGTTTTAGTGAACTTCAATTAGGGTTATGGAGTTATTGGTACTCAAATCAAATATTAGTTTTAGCTTCAATTGAGTAAATAAATATAATCAAAGAAATCAATTTCCTCAAATATTTTGAGTTGGCTTGACTGTTTGGGTTTACAGTGGTAGGCTAGGTATAGGCTAAAACACAATGTCACTTATCTGAATTCATTGGATCACAACGGCAACTTCCCTCAGTTAAATGCACTATTATGCCTACATTCAGAAAAAGTCAAGTCAAGTCAACTTTATTTATATAGCGCATTTCATACACAGAGGTCATTTAAAGTGCTTTATATAAACAAAAGCAAACAGGAATAGTTGATAAAAGCATAGAAGGGCAATAGTCAAAGAATAGTTTAAAAAGTAAAGAATAATAATACATAATAATAATAATAAGAAAACATAAAAGACACAAGGTGATAGTAGGCCTACATAAAACTAAAAGCATAAAAGGGCAATAATTTAAAAGTGTTTAAAAAGTAATAATTTAAAAAACAACATAGAAACTATTAACATTTTAGCTGAAAGACTTTCCCAGATTTAGACATGTAAAAAATAAGTGATCATGCAGAAAGCATCTGAGAAAAGTTTGGTCTTAAGTCTAGATTTGAAACTGGTTACAGTTGGAGCAACTTTGATCTCATCTGAAAGTTGGTTAGTTCTAACAGTAGGTTTTACAAAACAAGTATTTCTCCTGAGGCCTGAGAGGTACTGAAGGTGTATACTGCAGGTAAGTTGGTCCCATTCCATTTAGTGATTTAAACAAGCAGAAGCGCTTTAAAGTCAATTCTGTGACTTACTGGAAGCCAATGCAGGGACTTAAGTATTGAATGTGTCTCGTTTTTGTGAGAACCCTAGCCGCTGCATTTTGTATCATCTGAAGCTGTTGATAGTCTTTTTAGGAAGGCCTGTGAAAAGCCCATTGCATAGACAACCCTACTGGAGATGAATGCATGAATACGTTTTTCTAGATCATGTTTAGGCATTAGCCCTCTAAGTTTGGCAATGTTTTGAGGTGGTAAAAAGCTGATTCAGTTATTGCTTTCATGTGGCTGTTTAAATTTAGATCACTGTCAGTTATGACACCAATATTTCTAACAGTATCCTTTGCTCTACTATGTCTTTCCTCTTTTTTACCAAATATACTTCAGTTTTTTCTTTTTTCAACTGAAGAACATTTTGAGACACCCAGTTCTTGTCAATACTGACAAAGAGATTCAAGGGGACCACATAGCCATTAGGCGAAAGAGCTAGAGGCGAAATAGCTTAAGTTAAAATTATTTTACTTGTCAACAACATTCAATAGGCCTATACAATATTCAAAGTTGGGTTACATTCAGCATAATCCTACCTACAAATAGGCTACATAAGTAGAGGTAGATAATCAAATTGGAGGTACCACTGAGGCCTTGTTGCTCGCTTCTCTACCTTAGTATGTATGATCAATTGTTATAGTCTGCACTGGTGTATATTTATACCAAGCAAGTTCGAAGTCAGAGAGAGAGAGATGGCGGACGTAGCGTTAATACTTTCAGAAGATCCAGAAGATCTGGTCGAGCTCCCCCTATTGCTCAATGTTGGAAACAGACTATTTTGAAGTTTAATTGCAGAGCTCCGCCTATGAGTGTCGCGATTGTAAAATTCTTTAAGCTGAATGTGTATGCTGGCTTCATAAAATGTTCAGCAAGAAAGCGAGTAGAAGAGAGGGGAGGGGAGTGAGCAGATAGAGTAAAGCCAGCCACAGTGCCAGACAGTCGGCTTGAGCTGCGACCCAGTGGAGGTGATGATGGCGGCAGCTCTCGAGAGAGGAGGGCTTCGGGCCGCCTTCCTGAACCCAGGCAGCGGTGGTGGTGGCGGGCCAGCACCGACAGCCGTCCCGGCTGGAGCGGGTGCCGGGGCGCTCGTCCTAGGTTCGGCTGGTTCCGCCCCGATGCCTGTTCCCATGAACCTTTTTGCAACCTGGGAAATAGACCGTTCTTCGCCAAGCTGTGTTCCGAGGTAGAATGCACAGAACAATGATATTTTGCTGAATTATACTTGCTTCTCCTTTCTCTCTTGAATTTTGATAAGGGAATTTGACATGAAGCTGAATAACTTCTGCAGATGTGTGGGTTTGTAACGAAGGGATGGTCGAATTTCTGTGTCACATCAATAATTGGTTTGACATTAAATTTGTTGGGTTGGAGATCTCAAACCATGTTGAGGTGAATTAAGTTGAAGTCAATAATACTCTCCAACGTTAACAGCGCATGTTCGGTTTTCTGTGTTGTGAGTGAGGGAAGTCCCTTTAACAATGTAGGAATGACGTTGTAGACTAGTCTACTATATGAAATCAATGCTTTCAAGTGAGAAGTTTGGAACAGCGTGGCAGAGGAGGTGTGACGACTGTTTATAGTTTTGCTAACAAAAAGCTTGTGTAGTCTATTTAGAAGGAGATCTGGTCAGTCGCGTGTTTGAGTGCATATCAAATGATAGCAGAAAATGGAATCGTAAGCTACGTTGATGTTCTGTTCAGCTCTTAGTATACCCGTCAAAGCACTTTTGCATAACGATCCAGTATTGTGTACAGTAAGGCTACTGTCTTTTCTAAATGATGAATGCGTTCTTGATTATGATATCGGAGGCTTGAAAGATAGCAGTTTGTTTAATGTACCAGGAGTGATGCGTGTGAAACATATTAAGTGTGGTTTTAATATATTACTCTACCATGTCAAATAAATCTATTTGGCATGCTTAACGTAGGCTATGCTAGTGCAAACAATGTTGGAAAGCTCTATAGGACAGTGCACATTCTTCAGATGATGTTTTGTGATTTAGAGAGCCCTTCATGTATTTTGAGCTTCAGGCCCTGACACATTTTCATATGGTTCTCATCTACACAACAGAGAGAGTAGATTTGCCACATTCCCCTTTCATGCCGTTTGCCAAAAACAGCAGTGTTATGTTTCTCAATTTCGGACTTGTGCTTGGATGTTTTGGCAGGGCTGTGTCAAAAGGAATAGAATGTCTCACACTGATATTGCTGAGCTGCTTGTGTGGGTCAGGAACTCTCTTGACATGGGTTGGCAGCAGGTATGTCAACATTTGATTGGTATCCAGTGTCACACAAATTCGGCATGGGTGATGCAAAAATTCCCCCACCAGTTGTATGCGTGTGTGTGAGAGAGAGTGAGGAGTGCATACAAGTGTGTGTGTGTGTGTGTGTGTGTGTGTGTGTGTGTGTGTGCGTGTATGTATGTGCGCGTGCCAGCGCACACGCGCGTGTGGGTGTGTGTTTCCAGAGGTGCCCATGGCCCTGCTGGGATGGGCTGACTGACTCCCTGCCTGGGTAATCACATTCAGAGATCCAGTGTTGTGGGCACCTGACCGGTATCCTCACCGGAGCGGCAGGCACATTAATCAGCTTTGACCTAGATGTGTCCCACTGCCAGTGGTAGAGGAGGTGGAAGGAGAATGTGCGTTTGTGTGCCTGTGTGTGTGTATGTGTGTGTGTATCGTTACCTGGATGTGGCAGGAATCTGGATTGAATACACCTTAATCCAGCATGAGATGTAGGGCAAAACAGCAAAGTTACTCCGTACCAGTAATTTAACTCATGCTTTTTTGTGTACCGTGGTTGGTTTGCTGTCCCCTCAACTACATCTCAGGTTGTTGCACGTACAAAGAAATCACAAGAAACCGCTCAGCTGCACTCTCTCCATCCCTTGGTCTTGGGGAATCACCTAAGTCAAGAATAAATGATTCATGCGGCTTGTTTTTATGAGATTTTAATTGCTGTGTTTACAGCCCAACAGTCCATTATTCCTCTCGGCTAGAGAGAGTGTGCTTGTTGTTGTTTTATCTGAGCCAACGGGGGGGAGGGGGGGGTCAGGGGATGGGTGCTCTTTATTATGATCTGCTTAAGGAGCTGGCGCTCTGCGGTTGGTGGCCTGTGGCGCACAGAGGGACCCCCTGCAGATAGCTGCATCCATTAAGCCAGTGGGCCATGTATGTATTGCTCGGAAGAAGGGACACAACAGGCCCCCCCCCCCCCCAATGGTCCCTCTTTGTGTTTTACACTGTTCAGCTTTCAAGTGTATTTAAGGTGAGGAGATGTGCCATATCATAAATTGAATCTGAATTAGCATGTTGACAGAATGAGGACAGCAAGCCCACATCTGGTGCTGCATAAATAGCTGTTTGAGTATGAGAGTTGGCAGCGACATGTGTCTGTATTTTTGTTGAAATATTTACCATTTGGGGAGTTTTGAATGCTCTGATCATGAAATTGAGGTAATTCTTCTCTTAAATCTTTCTTGTGTGGACAGATGCTTAAATTCATCACCCTATCATGGTCTTATTTCAGTTCATAATAATTCATTTATTTATTTATTCGTTATGATTTATCAACGATGTCCAGTGTCTGAGGCTGAGTAATGTATGGTTAATGAAGTCACACACAGTACACATAGACAGACCCTGTACAGTAGTTGGGGTCAAGGCTATGGGTTTTGTTGAAATGGCATTTCCAATGTCACCTTCCAGGGAGTGTATTTCATGTCTTTCTTGAGGGCTGAATTCCCTTTTGACTCGCGGCAGAGCGAGCCTAACCCCCTCTCCATCCTCTTCAAATCCATGTCCCTCCAAATACCCTTGAGCAGAAGGAGAAGAGCACAACACTATAAAACACCCCCTTTTATGGCCTCCGCGAAAAAGTGACAGCGGCCATTCCAGTGTTTCTCTGCGTTTTCACTTATGTGCTTCCCCTGAAGAGGAGGAGGAGGAGGAGGAGTAGAAGGGAGGGATGTAGCAGTGTTGAGGTTTTAGAGGGAGCCTGAGAGAACATCATCACACATTCCTCTTTGACTCCGCTCCACTGCTAGATGGTTAAAGAGCATAGTATTTGTCACTGTGATTGTAGATTCTTTTCAGTGGTCTGACATACAAAGGAACAGGTTGCAGGACTGTCTGAGTGGCTGCCATCATATGATTTGGACCGGGGTAGAGAATGGGTTGAGTAGAATCACTGTTGTAATTATCATATCATGATGTGTTTATAAGCTTGCTTGGCAAGTGGCATTTTGAGTGCCTGGCAATTTTAGACTAAAGTGGATATTACATGTCAATAAAGTACAAAGCAGTATTGAATATAGAGTGCACAATGCTCTTCAATGATGGTCTACTTGCATCTGCTGTGTAATCTTCAGAAATTGATGGTTGTCTCTGACAGTGTTACAGTGATCAAGGGAAGTAACATGCAAGCTGTTCTAGCTCTGCAAGCCCTGCATTTGGTGTTCCTCTGTGTGCTTCTGTCCTGTTTTCTGCTCAGTGTTGGGCGGAGGGGGTTTTTCCCAAAATCAGAACCACATTTTCTCCCCCAATGGTTTTGAAGGGAGCTGCAGATCTGGGGGATTTTTTTCTTCTGCAGGACCAGGCTCTACAGTCATACGAGATGAATGTTCACGAAAATGCATGGAGGAAGAGTCATCATCCTGGCCCAGCGCCAGCGGGGGGAAATCGAGCCTGGCCTAGCCCAACCTAGGCGTCCACACCAAGGATTAGCTTGGTCTGCTGCCCTGGCATATTTTCAGGGGCTGGGCTTCTAGATGCAGCTGTTCCTGCATGGAGCACATGTGGATGGATGTTTCCAGCCCCTGGGTTTGTAAATGATATCTCCTCTGTGAGTTACAGACTTGAGCCACGCCTCGAAAACTATGCATTGATGCCCCAGCAAAGATGACCAGTGACGTTCACCTGACACGCAACACATGGGTTTTGGTTACACAACAGTTAATGTTTGTCTGGCTCAGAGATACTCTCTGCATCCTCGGAGGGAGGCTCATGCCTCATTGTGTTCATTACCTTATAAGAGAAGAATGAGAAGTGATGAGGGAGCAAGCTGTTCCCAGCCCTGAAGAACAGACGGCCGGACCGACAGCCGTTGTTTACACTTCAGATACACATTGTGGTTTCTCACTCTTCGAGACAGTGCCTCAGAACACTGACCAGGCAAGGTGATTTGCAGAAGCTCTGGTGACAATTTTTCCACTCCACCAGCACAATATCATCATCTCATTTCACCATCTCTTGTCGAGCTCTGAATTCTTCATAGACAGTGCCATGTACCTCCAAGGCTAGTTAAAGTTTGTGTGACTTGTCAACAGCCTTGTGCTTTACAGATCCACAATGGAGCATTTGAGACGGCAGGCTGAATTGGTACCGTCTGTCTTTGACAGTGAGCTCCTGGCTGAGGTCACTGGCGTGTCTGGGGCAGTTTGCACACCTTTTGTTCCGGTGGCGGTGCCATCGCGTGCTTCACCGGTGCTCCTGCAGCGTTCAAGCACAAGCAGCCGTGTAGCGCGGAGCCCAAGATGGACTGGATTCACACTTGGCTGAATCCTCATTCAAAACTAAGCCTCTGTGGAGGCACCGTTTCAACACCTCTCTCAGCAGCACCCCTCCTCTCTTTCGCCAGCGTCTCCTTCACTTCATCCCTCTCTTTTTGAGTCTTTCTTTCGCGAACTGGTATTTATATAGTTGTTTTAGTATATACAGTGTAGTTGTTTACACAGGTAATGCCTGATATCAGGAAAAAACAGAGTCCAGGAAAAAAGCTTTATGTAAATTTAGAAAAAGTTGGACATCCTCAGTGACTTCTGGCTATACATAGTGTATTTGTTTAAGAATGAGGCTGCGAGTCTTTGATGAGGAATCCATTTGTGCAATCAAACTGAGTTACTTGCACCGTTGGCTGTCCTTGCTAGTTTTCCTGCCTCCGTAATTCGACGCAGATTATTGTGAAAGTCCCCTGCCGATGTACCAATTAGATGCCAAACACATGGTGAGCTTTTGCAGTTATGAAAGGCCCTTTTGATCACAGAGGATGGAATATTACCAATTATTCACAGGGCAGGCTTTTCATTTGCTTTTCCTTGGCCTTTTCATGAACCTTTTATTTTGGACAGGGACTTAATGTACATATACAAGGAGGCAGGCCTTTGCTCATTAATATTGTACAGATGTGAGGATCATTATGACAGCTTGCTTACTTGCTACATTGCAATTTCAGGCTCCTTTTATGAATGCTAGGATGGGGGTCCCCAGTGTGCTGTGTATTTATGTCACGGATGGATTTTTTTTTGTAGACAGATTTGATTGACTTGTTCCTCTTCCCTATGTATACTGTAATCTCTTCTCCTAACATTGGTAGATTTCCCGTTGTCCTCCCGCTGCCCTGTGTTGTAGATATATGAGGTCAGGATGGGGGAGTTCTAGTCCTGACACAGTATATTTGCCTTAGTGTGTGATCTTCTTTCTCTTCACTTTTGTATACTGGCTTCAACAGCTGAGTAGCGTTCTGAAAATGTTGCTGATTATTTGCTAGAAGACCAGGGAGACACATAAAGTGCTAGCTTTGTTTTTTTTTTTCTTGCCGATATTTCTCTGAAAAAGCCTACTCATTTTAAAATCAAGGAAAGCCCACTATAGTAAGCAGTGATACATCTTACTTAATACAGTTCTTTCTATCCTCTTCACACACTGAGATTGTTTCATGTGGTTTGCTGCACGCAGATATGAGAGCTCTGTTTTTATAGTTTTAGTCAATGCCATGCTATAATAGGGTTGAAGGTCGGCCTGTAGCACTGGCCCTCACTATACCTTGGCGTCCTGAAGTCAGGGGTGAGCACCTTTCGGCCCACAAGTTGAGTGGACTGAGAAGTGGCAGAATTACGGTCTGCAGCAATGTCTTGTATCAGCCTAAGTCAGATCAAAAGGTAAGGGAAAGCAGCCATCTAAACAAACAATGAACTGAGTGTGTTGTTGTACATGGAAATGAATTAATTTGTCTAAATTGCATGACTTAATAGATTTAACATGACAGAGCAGGATTAGCATTAAATATCCTCCTGAAGCTATATTTGCCTGTGCAGTTTTTTGCATTTTGTTTCCCTGATTGACTTGATAGTCACATACAATTAATGAATATTCATGCTTGAAATATAGGTTAAGCTGTGCATGTTCATAGCCTCAGTGTGCTTCTAGTTTATTAATATTGTCAAGATGTGTGTAAATAGGCCACATTTTATTCCCCAAAGATACAAAAGTCTAAGTCATAAATTGGAAAGCTTGGGTCAACAAAGACATGGCTGAGTGCCCTGCATACCGATTTTGAGATCCAGAGCAATCAGGGAACTGTGTCACAGCTTGCTTGCTTTCTGTGAGCCTCCATTTATTCTCTGTGTAATTTACATGTAAGTTGACCTGGCTAAGAAATGCCTTCTGGTGTTACTTTGGTAACAACCTATAAATAAGAATTTAGCTAAATTCCTCTCACCTCTCCGTGTGTGATTGTGCAGATACTTCATCAAGTCTTCGTAGTTCTATAGACACCATCTGGAACTAGTTCTTGAACAGTTTAATCCACTCAGAGAAACTTTCTAGGGTGAATGACTGGCTGTCACTTTTCTGGTTATATTGTGTCATTCAGTTTTGTTTTTATTTATTATTTAAGCTGTCATGACGTCCTCAGAGCTTATGAAGATTATATGACTGTTGTCTCACATGCAGATTATACACATGCTTCCCTTCTGGGCATGTCAAAGAAACAATTGAGGGATTGTGGTGTGTTTTGTCAATCTCTACAATACCAACTGCCTTGGCATGAGTAGAAGAAAGCATGAGACCAGCATGGCTGGCCAAATGAATAGAGTACGCACAGAAAGCAGAGAGAGAGAGAAGCTATACTAGTAGAGGCTATTTGTGGAGTCAGACAACGTGACTCATATTCAGTGACATGGTACACATTTGTGTCCAAGTCTTCCTCAGTGAAGCTCATACTCTAATTTCCCAATGGATCTCACAAATTACGCTGAGGGCTGTCGAGTGCTTTTTTTTGCCAGAGTTTGAAGATGAAATAAAGGTAGCACACTCTTCTAGTTAGTTGCTCAGGACGGTACAATTAAAACAGTGTAATTAAAAAATTTGTTTACAGCACAGTAGCTTGAAACAAATGAGGAAGAATGTTGTCATGTTAATTCAGATACCGGTAATCAAAGATAACTCAGAGATTGCAGGTTTTTAGAGTGGTATTTTAAATGTAAATTAAGCTTATATATATGGTACAGTGCAAAAGTCTTTTTTTTTACATGTTTTGTTTCAACAATAAGGACCATATTGTTTATTTCTCATTTTACTAATTAGAATATGACCAGAGCACAGGAAATATATACACAGTAGGCCATTTAAATACACATAAAATGTAGTTTTTGTTCTGATAGTCCAATTTCAGTCTCAAGCTACCATTAGATTTGTTGTTTAGCAGTGTTATAATGACCAATCACACAAGGGGAAAACTCTTCCCCACCCAGCCCACTGATGTGCACGGCTGGCCTGCCAGAAGCTGCTGGTACATACAGCTACGACGGGGGTCTCGAGATCAGCTGCTGACTTGACCGTGGCTCACCCTAAAACTGACGCTGCGGTGTGAAGAGCATTTTGGCATGGCACAAAGTGGAGGAGACACCTGAAAAGTACTGTACATCTCCGGTGACCCTCTTCATTGTATTTCTCAGGTGGCCGTGCATTTTCCACTTAAAGGGCAATGAACTCTTCCAGCTGTAGCTTTTCACTGAGGTCTTTGATCTGTCAAAGAGTCGTCAAGCCTTCCTACTTCTGATACAAATGTGACAGAGTCAGAACCAGTACAAGTGCCAACCGGTTTCAGCTTCCCCCTTGCGAGATTGGTCATTATAACACTACAAAAACAACCAATCGAATGGATGCAAAAGACTAGAACCTGAACTAGAAATTCCATTTTTGTTTTGTTTTTTTATATTACCTCTATCTTCTGACAATGGTGGTCATCATAACATTACTCATCATAACTTTTGCACAGTGCTGTACAGTATACGTAACAAAGCAAAAGCAAAAAGACAGTAAATAGAGCGGGGTTCTTTTTTATGAAATAGTAACCAAATACACCATACTGTCTTTGTGGTAGTCCTATGCCTTATGTGCAGGATTCAGTGGAGTACATTTATTCAGCCTAGCCCCCTCAGTGAGCGTGCTCTGTTGCGCTGTTTGTTGTGAACTCGAACAGGGTTGTGTGCTGTTGTGAGCCTGCAGAGCTTGAACACGTGCCTCAGCAGTGTTTACTCACCTCGCTTTCTGCCTCTATGAACGAATGAGTGATTGAATGAATGAATGAGTAAGTAGATGAATGAACAAATGGATGGACAGACAAAAAGATGAGGAGCTGTAAACCACCCCCTCTGCAGCGGGAATCTGAACTCAGTGTGTCTGAGTCACTCGGCACAGCACAGAGAAACACGAAGGTGGCCGTTAGAGTGAGTCAGTCACTACGGCTGCAGCATTAGCTGACCCACATGCTCTGCTCTGGGGAAACCTGCCGACTACGCCAAACTAATTAACTTCCAGGACATTGGCTCAAAGAGATTTCTTTGAACTCAGTGTTTGTGAGGTTTGTTTTGTCTGCTGCTACAGCTCTAATCCGTCTGTACACAGGTGGATAATATTTGGATAAGATATCTGGGACTGAATCCGTTGTCTGTTGAATAACCCCTCTGAGCATCATACTCATGGAGTGGGATTTTTTTTCCCCTACAGTCTTGTTAGCAATTTTTGTAATCATGCTCCAAAATGTAAATCTATTTTTTTATCTATAGCTATAGTTTTGTTCTTGGAAGTCTGTATCTCATTTTATAAATATAGCTAACCTCTGGTCTAATGAGGACATTTAGATAAAGCAGAAACCAACAACAGACACCAATTATGAATCCCTAACTGGAATATTTGATTATAGCAAAATAAATAAATGCATGTGGGAAAAAGTGGAGAAGAGTCTCTTTATTTAATGTGGTTGATCTGGAGATGCCCCGTTTGGTTATTGTGCATCTCCGTGAGGATGCTGTGCTAATCTGATTTCATAACTCCTAAAGAAGATGAGCCAGTAATCTGATGCTGTGCAGGGAGCCCATCTCTTTTAATCCCCTTTGGCTGGATGCATCAAAACGGCATGGGTGCTCACCTGAGTGCTCTAGGAACATAAGTGGCACTACTGTATAGCCATACTGTATGCATCAACAAACACATGCTATAGTCAGCATACACATCTTGTAGTCAGCATACAGCTTTCAGGGAAATAGGGTGCTGCTGCAGTGTGTACACCAGAGGCTATGTGGGCATGAAGCAGGGAATAGAGAAGTACTTGCTGTTGTTTTTTACAATTAGCCCCTTAACGCTTCTCCCAAATTTAATCGGGGCTTTTCCTGTCATTAACTAATTTTATAGGTCTTATTAAAGTCTTTTTTATATGGTCCACATTTTTGGTAGTTAGCTTTTGTAAAACCAGTTTTAAGTATTCCTGAAACATAACCCAGACAAGCAGCCAAACTTAGGTATACTCACATAGTCAACTCATATTTTAGCATTTTTATTTTTATCCATGAAAGCAATTTTGGTGTCGTCAGAAAAGCTGACGCTCTGTCATCCTTTCAAAGGAGATTTTCAGAGGTTGTCCTCCCACTTTACCAGATGTTAGTTTTATGCAGATTTATTTATTTATTTTCCTCCTCTTTAAAAAAAAAAAAAACAGCCGTGACAGTATGCAGCTGAGTTTTACTGCATTCGGTCTGGCACACAGCTTAAAATAATATACCATAGATGGATGTTCTATAGAACTGATAAAGAAGATAATAAGCCCATCTGACAGTTGACCCAGCGGAGGCCTCTGTTAATTTCATTTAGTCCCTTATCTGACCTGACCCCAAGGAACAATTTACTGTTTGTTTATCCTCTCATCATTAGTGTTTTCATAGGCCAGAGGGAGGAGTATCATTGCGTGATGCTTGCATTAGCTAGCCTTCTTGGCTGGCAATTCTTTTCCCCTTTTTAATTACTGTCCCAGTTGTCTCTCAGTTTGAGGTCCTGCATATAATTGACACTTTCGTTGAGATGGATTTGTTCTTGCAAAATGGGAATGCAGTTATTTGCTATTTATATTTGTCCTCTTGAAAGTATTCCTGGAATTGTGCTTTGGATTGATCTCTATGTGTCTATGTGCTTCTTTGTGTCTACACACTACAATGTTCTTTGTTTTTGTTATCATCATGGTCTTTTCTGCACTGCGTTGAGTCCTCTCTTTCACTTTCCCTCTTCCCTTTCCCTGGCCAGGTGATTTCCAGTGTTTAGGCCCGCACCTAATCACCAGGGTTTTTCTGTTATGTTAAAATCTTATGTCATCACTTTCAATGCAGAGCTCATTTGGACACATATTGAATGTATTTTAGCTGCTCTACTGTCCTCTTACTGAAAGACAAATACCCCTGGCTTACACTACTGGTCAAAAGTGTAGAGTCATTCACATAGAATGCCAGCTGAGACCAGTTGCATTATTTTTTTTAATCAGGGCAGCAGTTTTCAGATTACATTATGTGCTTACATCATTGCAAAAGGGTTCTCGACTGTTGTAGAAAGAAATGGCTGATCTTTAAAGCAATATCTACATTGCCCATTATCAGCAACCATTTATCCAATGTTCCAAAGGCACATTCTGTTTACTAATCTGATATCATTTTAATAGGCTAACTGAGGACCCTTTAGTGCATGTATGGCTCATCAGAATGCTTTACTGTGCTGGCTTATAGCTTTCTCTGCACAGTTTTGTGTTCTAGTCAGATGGATCTCCTTGGGAGATGAGTGAGATTCCTGTACACCCCACACAAAAACAGCTGTGGTTACCCAGCGTGTACAGTTGGGTGGCGGGCTGAGGCGATGTTGTTGAACAAGGAGAGTTGTGCGAGTGAATGGAATCGATTCCAGCAGGAGAAAGAAAATATATTTTGTTTCCCCCTTCGGTGAGCCTCCGTGCTTGGGATCTCTTGGTAGATGGGGGGGGGGGGGGTGAAAAGCTGTTCCAGACTTGCAAGAAGATCCTCCCTGGGAACAACTGTATGGCCTACATGCACCCCGTGCCAAAAATTTAAACACACGGAAATATAGACAGTGCAGGAAGACCTGTCAAAACAAGCAATATTTTGACCGAGTTATCTGTTGCTCTCAGTCTCCCTTTTTGTTTGTTTGTATCTATCTCTCCTC
>NW_027468620.1:25797654-25817654 GCF_046254945.1 Alosa pseudoharengus | reverse complement strand
AATCACCTGCTCTCACGTTCATGATAAAGACACTACTCGGCAGAACATCCTGTTCTGAGTGAGTCCCCGCGTAGAGCTTTACACTATTAAGCACTGCCTGCATGGTCCTTTCCCTGCTTGGCTTTGCTTTGCCTAAGAGCTTAAATAATAATAAAATTTAAAAATCCTTCCCGTCCCCGCATGAGTTATGACTCTTGGACATTGGCTGTCACATTGCACCATTATGACATCATAATGACGTCTAGGTTTGTAAACCTGACTCGACTGGAGAGCGAGAGCCCTGCGGGCGTGTACAGCTCCATGCTCTGGGCCCAGAATGTAGGCTACGCTTGCAGTCGTAAAAAGTCATGTGTGCCGTTCGAGACCAGATGGTGTCCAGTTTGAGCTGTCTCCCCGCATTGTTTCAGTGCAGTGCAGTTAGCATTAAATTATACATGTCTGATTAAATATTGATTAAACATTGAAAGCTATGCTGGATAAGGTGGTCACATGCTGTGGTATTTGCAGTGCTGAATTGTTCATACCCGTTAGCTCATAAATAGAGATCATATCGAGTTAGAAGTTGTGCTTTGTTATTATTCCAAAATAACCCCTCCTACAGTATCAATTCAAGGCCTCTGCTTTGATTGCTCATCCCTCATTATAGTGCTGTGGGATTGCTGAAAGTTGCAATCCATGGATACTAAAGTAATTGCCATCATCTATTTTTGCACATAGACTTGTTCTGACTCGCCAGTACAATTAATGTTATTTATATGCCAGCAGTTGTTAGTAAGAGCTGGTTTGTGTCTTGTCAGTGTCAGAGTCCTCAGGTCCAGCCTGGTAACAAGGCAAGACTGCTCCCCAGAGAGGGACATTAAAAGAGATGGATCCCTGCTGTCCTAGGCTGATCTGGCAGCTTAAACTATGCTTAAACCATTTGGCAGCCGAAAACCAGCCTTGCCCGATGTCACTCTCACTTTGACTCTCTGTCTCACATATTTGTAAAGGCATGTTTGTGTATGCATGTACACATATAGATAATCTAATTCAAATATCTTTAGATAGTATTACACACAGTTCTTCACAGAGATTTGCATGGTGACATGAAGTGAAGTGAACAGTACGATTACTGTAAATGTTATTGAATGTTTGGTTACACTTTACTTGAAGGTATCGACATAAGAGTGACATGACACTGTCATGAACGCGTCATAAACAAGTCATAAACGTTTATGACAACGATTCTGTTATTAAGTGACATTTGGTTTTTGTCATAACAAGTTAGGGTTATGATTAGGGTTAGGTTTAGGGTTAGGATTAGAGTTAGGGTTAGGGTTAGGGTTAGAGGTTAGGATAAGGGTTAGGGTTCATGTTTCATGACAGTGTCATGTCACTCTTATGTCGATACTGTCAAGTAAAGTGTTACCGAATGTTCTTCATTAATGTGTCTGGGTATCTCTAGTTAGACCATGGTTGATTTTAAACATGCAGGTCTCCTTCGTGGTTTACCCTCTGGGCAATCATTCACATGGGCATATATATTGTAGCTCCTAAATAGATTAGATTACCTATGTATAGGTCAGATTGACAAATAGTTCTTTTGTTGTTTGTTGCTGTAAAGCATGCATGTTCATGCTGAATCACATATGGGCTGAACAGTGGTGGACATTACTTGAGTACATTTACTCAATTACTTAAGTCGCTTTTTCATGTATCTGTACTTTACTTGAGTATTTCAATTTTGTTAAACTTTTTACTTTTACTCCAGTACATTTCAAGGCCAAATGTTTACTCCACTACATTTTGTGACAGCTGAAGTACAGCTGAAGTTCCTTTTGGAAAAAAGACTGTCCAAATACATGTGTACTTACATGTATATTTTCTAGGCTTTAAATAATGGTGTTGCCTAACCTATGTTATTGTTATATCCACTATTTACTGTACCTGGTTGACCCCTTTTCACAATATTTATGTTACCATAACTAGCCTCTTGACGCCATCGAGCAAATGATAGACAGTGATAGACAATCTGACACTATCAAACACAAAAGGGAACATCTTGATTTGGTCCGAAAGTGTAAAGCATTCAACAGAGAAAAATGTGTTTACTTTGAAGTATCTAAGATATCACATTAGTTTGTTTTTAGTTCTTTCTACATACAACAATTATTAGCTGGTTTTGTCCTTGAATGGAGGAGAAAGGCTCAATGAATGACTATGTCTGTGCCGAATCATTTCAACTTTCACTCAAGTACAGGATTTGTGTACTTTGTCCACCACTGGGGCTGAATACTGTATATAAATGAATATATTACCGTATTACTGTAATCATTACAACATGTTATTAGTGTAACATTAATCAAGGTGTCGGTTTCCTGGGAAGGCACCCTGTCTTCTCCCACAGGCACGATTTGTCCGCCCTGTCTGGCTCTCAGGCAGCTGTGAGAGTTTACACTGAAGGGTCTTATGTGGAGGCTAATCAGATGCCTCAGCTCCTCTGTCAGTCACAGAGCAACAGAAACCCTGTTTGTCCCACACAGGGACATGTACAGTACTTTCTGTAAACTCTGCCTCCGGCTCAGCTCAACTGCGTGTCTGACAGCGTAGTAGCACTTCATTTCTCGGTCGTGTGACCATTTGAAAGCACCAGATCCTGCGGATGCTCTTGGATGTGCAGACTGATGGTGGTTTTGCGCATCATTTCCCCCCCTAACCACTCGACCTCAGTGTGGATCCTCACTCAAAATGGCCCCATTCTTCCTAATTATGACCGCCGCACAGCGAAGCGGCGGTCATATAGGTTTAGTCAGATTTTTTTTTTTTTTTTTTTTTTTTCGCATGTCAAATTTCCGTCAAGGATTCCCGGGACACTGTAAGACCAGGGTACACGAAACTTGGTGGGCATGTAACCCCACATGGATAGCATGGAACCATCGTTTTTCGTTTTGATCTGTAGCCCCCCCGCTGGACTGGACCCCCCGAAAGGAGGGTAGGGCAGACACAGTTTTCTGTGAATATCTCGAGAACCGTAGGGTTTAAGAGGACCATTTTTTTTTTGTATGTTGATCTCAAGGGGCCATGTCAACCCATTCCATAACCACTCATTTTATGTATAGCGCCACCTAGTTAAACACAAAAAAGTAAAAAGGAGGTGTTGTAATCGCAGGTATCTGTGACCTAACATAGTCAAAACTGCACGAAATTGGAACTGTAGGATCATTATGACACCCTCTGAATGCACGCCAAGTTTCGTGGAATTCCGTTCATGGGGGGCCACACAATAAATTAATTTATGTTACTATACACCAACTGGCCTGTAGGTGGCCGGAGACAGTTTTCTGTGAATATCTCGAGAACCGTAGGGCCTAGGAGGTCCACCTTTTTTTTTTGTATGTTGGTCTTAAGGGGGCATGTCAACCTATCCCATTACCACTTATTTCATGTATAGCGCCACCTAGTTAAAAATTAAAAAGCAAAACATTAGGTGTTTTCATCACAATATCTCTGGCTGACATGGTCAAAACTGCACGAAATTGAAAGTGTAGGATCATTATGACACCCTCCGAATGCATACCAAGTTTAGTGGACTTTCGTTCATTGGGGCCTTACAATAAAATAATTTATGTGTACATTTAGTGACCGTACACCAACAAGGATTCCCAGGACACTGAAAGACCGGGGTACACGAAACTTGGTGGGCATGTAACCCCACATGGATAGCATGGAACCATCGCTTTTCGTTTTGATCTGTAGCCCCCCCGCTGGACTGGACCCCCCTAAAGGAGGGTAGGGCAGACACAGTTTTCTGTGAATATCTTGAGAACCGTAGGGCCTAGGATGACCAATTTGTTGCGTATGTTTGCCTCCAGGGGTCATGTAAACCCATTCCATATGCACACATGTGCATAAACAGATACACACGCACACACAAACATTCACAGTAATCCTACGTATGACACATACTCACACAGTAGACATATGTACACATGCATGCACATGCACACACACAGGCACATAAACAGGCAAACACACAAGCACATGCACATGCACGCACACACACCCACCCACACACCCACACACACATAAACATAAACATGTACACGCACACATGCACACAATTCAAGAATTTCTCAGAATTATGAACAGGCAAGATGGGGGTGGGGTTGTATAAAATGTATATTACATGTGAAATCTATGAACTAATCATGTTTTGGTACTTGTTGTCTAGCAGATACCAGTGAGAATTGAGTGTGCATAATGCAATTCAGTGAGACAGTTAGAATCATATATGCCTTTCAGCGTGACTTATTTTTGTGGAAAACATGTGCTGGACTGGGCGGCAGTCATATTTTGTACCGCTCTGCGGTACATCTAGTTATTCTCTGACTAGTAGCCAGCCGTGCATCATGTGCTCTGTCACTGCTTAAGGCACAACCTTTACATCTCCTCACGTACACAAGTGAAACCAGGCCACATTAACGCCGATACAAAACATCCAAAACAACCAAACACCGCTCCGGGGGCAAGTGCCAGCTCTTTCAGACAGGATGCGCTAGCGAGCTGCTGCTCTTGCGAGCAGCCAGACGCCTCTAATAAGGTTAGCAGAGGGGAATCAGCTGTCTAGTCTTAATTCGGTAATGAGAGTTCAACTGGGGACACGGCCATGGTCAAATGGCAGCCCTGGTACCAGCTGGATAGGGTCCTGTGATCAAGAGCCTTCCGAATAGACTCTGGACCTTTACAGAAACTTCTCTTCCAGCTAAATGTTGCTGAACAAGTTGCTTTTTGGGGGCAGAATCATTTGCCCTGGGGTGTTGGGGTCAGATCAGTGTTAATCAGCTATATGTGACAATTAATTGACCATATCTTCTAGGCTATTAGACTGCTGGGAGCAGGGATGTTTTCTTGAGAAAAGCTTGCACAACAGGATATAAAGGGTAGCCTGAAAAAGACTGAAAAGATTAATAGACCTTGTTGTGTAAGCTTTGATTAATTTACCACAGAAGGCCATGAGAAATATATTTTTGGAGGATGTTAGTTGAAAGAAATGCATCTGATATAAATACACCATATTGAATTCTTTGTGTGTAACTTTCCTATCTAATCTGACTATTTGTTTATTTCTGTAGTCTTTGCACCGTATCCATGTCATTATGGGATCTGATGTGAAGTAAAGACTGTAATTGTATTGTAATTGTGTTCTTCTGCCTTTTAGGGCTCCAAGCGTGTCCTGAGGTCAAATGAGTATGTCCTCCCCCCCAGTGGCCTCATGGAGACGGACCTGGAGCTCACCTTCTCCCTACAGGTAAGAGGCTGCGTGCGAAACCCAGGGAGCAGAGTACTAGAGAATGTGTTCACCCATCTTTCTCCAATTCTCCAATTCTCTCCATCCTTTTACTTCTTTCTCTCTCTTTCTTCCTCCCTAATTGTTTCCCTCTGTTTTCTACTTTGCTCTCTCTAATCTCAGCCATTACTTGGCCCTATAATCACTGTCCTTTCCTCCCGTAAAATTAAGCCCAGTAGCGGGTGCAGTTGAATGGTTGAACTAAACACCTGGTAATGGCCTGTTGTTTGCTAATGAAGATTATCTGTTCTCGGCAGTACCCCCATTTCCTGAAGAGGGACGCCAACCGGCTTCAGATCATGCTGCAGAGACGGAAGCGCTACAAAAACCGCACCATCCTGGGCTATAAGACACTTGCGGTGGGGGTCATCAACATGGCCGAGGTGAGATATGCGGCAACCAGGGTAGGAATTTCATGGCGGCCACGACGGCCATGGCCGTCGTAGCCCCTTGCGTTGGCCGTGAGGCCCCTTTTAAAATCAGAGGTTTACAGGCCACGGTGGCCTTGGTGCCCCCTTCTTTCACTATTCTGCTTTGCGTCCTACTAATAGCGATTTTTATTTAGCCTGTGGCCTGTCAAAATAATCTTAGCATTCACAGCGCAAATTAATTTAGTATTTTACGCAGTGGAGAAAGTGACAGCGCAAGAAAGAAAGTGCGTCCAAATTCACCCATAGCCTATGCATCACACAGACATCACCAGTATCACATGAAAGAGCTTTTTCTCAGCTTTTAAACGATGTTACCCGATAATTGCTGTGTTGAACGGTTCGCCAGAAAAGTAAATATAATTCAATTTAATCATACATTCTACTGAAGGTTATGCGTCCATGATCTCCCTACCTATTCATCTCTGTGGAATACTTCACGAACCCTTCTTTTAACACATGACAAACCATAGCAAACAGCAGACCTTACCGAACACAAAGGTGTAAAGCAGTCCCCTGTACAGTTAGCCGTTCCAGAGTAATCCAGTTTTGAATTTGCAGTAAATTTCGACATGCATGGATGTCTCAAAATTTGTGCTTTAAGTTTTACAATGTGTTTAAATTGTTCCACATTATTTCATAACGGGCCAAATACAAAATAAATGTTACAAATATCGCGTAGATATTAGTAAATCAGAGGACAGCTGACTAAGAATTGTGAAAGTAGTGATCACAAAATGCTAAGCATGCATCTAGGCTATTTGAGTTTCTTAAAGCTGAGCTGTGCTTTTCTGTTCAATACATGATTTCATAGCAGGCCAAATATAAAATAAATGTTATATATTGCCTAGATATCTGTAATTATTAGATGATCAGATGATTTACAGTTCTATGTAATATGCCATGTTTCATGTTTTTGTAATGTTTCATAGGCAGTGATGCAGGTCTACTGCAGTGAATGGGCTAAATACAACTTTGATCATTTTTATAGCCTACTGTATAGTTAACTTTGGCCTTGGTGCCCTGACATGTGGCCTTTGTGCCCCCCACCAAATATACCCAACTGAAGGCCAAGTGGCCTTGCCCCCAGAATGGTGAAATTCCAAGCCTGGCGGCAACGCTACCTCAGTAAATATGTACAGTAAATGCTGCTGGGAAACTGTGGTAACTGCTGTGACTTCCTCATTCTGTAATATCATTAATAATCATTCTGTAATAATCATTCTGGTGTTGGTTAGTGAGGTCCCCCTTTCCATGTGAAGCACTTTGAGTGTTGAGAAAAGCGCAATATAAATGTAACGTGTTGTTGTTGTTGTTGCTGGGAACTGTGGTAACTTCTGTGATGTCCTCATTCTGTAATACATTATTCATTCCACATTAATCAGACTACCCTGAGACAGGTGTTGTCTGGGCTGTAAGAGACAGTAAAATGTTAAAGATTTACAAAGGATGTTTGGTATTATTTATAACTAGTGTATCTGAGAATCAGAGTGTGCTGAGGCTTCTTAAAATGATGGGTTTAGGGGATTGTATTAATGATAATCTCAAAGTGCACTGCAGTGTATGATTTTTGACCATCTGGACTTTATTTCATATGTAACTGTTCAGAAATTTTCTTTTAAATTCAATTTTATTTTTAAATCAAAGTGCTTTTATATAATATGTATACATGTATTATACCTGGTCTGTGTGTGTGTGTGTGTGTGTGTGTGTGTCTTTATGAAAGAAATGTATGTGTGCATATGCATGTGTGTGTGTGTGTGTGTGGGGAGGTGTTGCCATTGCACTTTCAGTACTAATCTCGTGTCAGTGGTATTCCTCCATTCTCTGTAACCACAGCAGAGTCTCCTGCACCCCCCCTCCCACCCCCCATGCCCAGAATAGTTCTTGATCACAATGCCAGTGAATCCCTCAGCGTAATCATGGTGTTATCATCACTAAACAAATCTCACCATCTTTCGATTCTTCTGGCCTGAAGAGTCCAGTGGAAACTATCAAAATTTCCCAACTATTAGCCACGGTTTATACATTGATTTTGCAACATTTCTTCAGCTATGAGGTTAATACACGACGTCAGTTAATATGGTACTAATATGTTTTAGTTTTTTTTTAACCGGCATAAAACACTGTCCTGCAGTGCGGCTAATACACATGAAATTACTGTACACTCCTGCTGGCAGACTATTGTCAGGTTCCTTGAGTTCTCTCAAAAGGGAAAGGAACCTAAACTCAAAAGCATCACCTATTGATTTTCATAGCCTACCAGTTTTAGAGGAATGGAGACACTGATCTTTAAATCCTATAGTGAAAGCATTGCCCATTTGTTATTGTGCCAGAGTGGCTGGCGTTTTTTAAAGCTGGAAGCAAGCTGTGAAACTGTAAGCTGTCTTTCTTATGAGGGAAAAGAATACCACACAGTGTTCTTCTGTGGTGAACTGTGCTAAAGCCTCGGGATGTTGTCCAAACCAAAGACCAACACTGTCTCTTCGAATAAGAAGGGTAAACATACAGCAAATGTGCTGTTTCTTGTTCGCCAAGATCTTTGTGTGTGTGTGTGTGTGTGTGTGTGTGTGTGTGTGTGTGTGTGTGTGTGTGTTTATATTTATATTCAGAAAGGATTTTCTTTAAAAAAATAAAAAGCGGCGGTTCAATAGACATGTTTTTGTTTAAAATAGGACTTTGTCAATAACCGCACATTGCACAAACATGGTCAGTGATCAATGTACCCTTGCTAGTGCAGAGATGTACAGTCCCTGGATTAAATTATGCTCAGTTAGTCTCTTAAATTCAAAGTGTACTACAATCCGGAGGCGACGAGCAAATGAGAGAGAAAGAGAGAGAGAAAGAGACAGAGAGAGAGAGGGATTGGAGCTATACACCTGACAGTATTTAGGTCAGGGAGTTTGCAGGCAGGGGGCTTGGGCTATGATTGAAGGCTTGTGGAATTCAGGCCCAACTACTGTAAGAAATGAAGGATTCACTCTAAACCTGGAGGTGTAGCTGACATTAAGTTAGTTTGACAGCTCCAGTGTCACAACATGCTTTCTTTTTTTCCTTTTGTTTCAAGAGGAAAGAAAGTTAAATTCAATTTCTGGATCAACGTCACATGGCTTTTATAGGCAATATTGTACCTTTTATGATGAAAAAATGCAGAGGGAGCGAAGCTTCTCTAAAGCAAGAATGAATGAGCATAGGCATTCTGCTTAACTCCATAGTTTTATTCCCTTTTTAAACATTGATTTCAAGGGATGGATAGCATAATGAATCACATCATTGATTGTAAGGAACAATTGTGTGATTTAGTTTTATTTGCTCTAAAATAGACTAAAACAGTGAGGTACTTACATTTTATAGGATTGCCAACATCACAGTTTCATTTATGCAGGCCTGCTATATAAGCAACTTTTACAATCTTTTAAAGTTAATTGTGGAGAGCCTTTTACGGGCTGGTTAACAAATAAACAATTAGGGGATACAGAGGCTCCATTTATACAGGACTAATAATGAGCCATTTCCCCAGTAATTGTATCCCTTATAGAAATTACATTTATATGGAATAATTTTCATATATCAGTTACTGTATACCTGCTTCAATTATATTACATAAGTATTCGTCCCACGGTAAAAGATTGTGATCAAATGAAAGAATTGTCTGTTGCTAATGCATGTGATAGTACTTGATAGTACAAAAAGGGAATTGAGTGGATTATTAGCATGGTGTCAACGGAAGGACAGCATTTTTTTTTCTCAGACGATGACCCTTTGAGTCCCTTAGAGGACAGAAAGACACATTGTCTCCCTCCCCCAATTTGCCAAAGTGCTGTGTAGTCCTGACTGTGCATCATTTATCAACTACACAAGTGTCTGAGTGACTGTAAAACATATAGACACATCAGGACATTACCCATGACCACAGCCTCTCCCTCTCCTGCCACACTCAGGTGATGCAGCATCCTACGGAAGGAGGCCAGATCCTAGGTCTCCATAGCAACGTGAAGGAGGCTCCGGCCCGCGTGGCCGAGATCAGCGTGTTCTCTCTGTCCAGCCAGCCGATCGACCACGAGGATAGCAGCGGCCAGGCCGGGCCCAAAACCAAGACCTCAGGTGTGTCCCAGCGTCCTAGCACCCTTCCTTCTCCTGCTGGTCAGATTGGACACCCATCTGTTACAAGCCTGCTTAATCTTAGAGTGAAGGCTGTTTAATGGCCCTGTCTGTCCTACAGTCTGTCCTACAGTTAGTGTGATGTGTTTGCTGTAGTTGGAGATCAGAGGGTGTATTGCAGCACATGCAATATGTGATCCAAGAGAAATGTACTTTTCTCAGTGGCACTACTGTAATGGGTGTGAGTTTGAAACATTTGAAACATTACACATTACAGAAACATCATGTACATACTGACATATATCTGCTCATATATTTACATTCCTGTTAACACACAGATTTTGTGACCAGATTTGAGTCTCTCCCACCTCTTCTCTCCCATACAGTATGTTCTCTCTCTCTCTCTCTCTCTCTTGCTCTCTCGCTCTCTCTGTCTGTCTCCATCAACCATAGCGTCAGAGGACCTGCATGTGTTGATTTCATCCCACAGACATCAGGTCTGCAGGGACAGTACTGGAACACAGCCCCGCGTCTCTGCTTTCAGGACATCACGCCCGCAATCACCAACCCATGTTTCAGTCTCTCTGCAAAAACAGCCTGACGCAGTGGGCGTCCCATTCAGAGTGCTCACTGACTCTCCCCTTTTTAGAGTGATCGGATCACTTGTTTCGGTGGGAGGCAGATTATTTTGTCCAGTACAGTCTCAAGAGATTAAAGCGGAGAGTTTCGAGGATACTTGAGAATGTGTTGCGTACTTGAGGCGATCACTTCTCTGATGGACAAGCACAAGCATGGCTGAGTTCATTGCGGGGTCTGTGCGATTATCTGCGGGATTTGACGTCTGATGCAGATGCCCTACAGTACATGTGCATAAAATGATCCACTGTGAATGAGCTTTTCCATACTGTGCTGCACTTTTCCTAATGACATGGGGCCTCCTGGATTTGGAAGCTCTTGATTGTGTTGCTGGAGTCCAGGAGCAGGTTTTGCCTTTCTCTCAGCGTGTTAGCTGACCAGCTGATCGTTGGACTAGTGTCAGGGCACCTGTCACACTCTTTGCTTTTTTGCCGTCTCTGTCTTACTCTGACTTTTCCCCCTCTCTCTCTTTCTCTCTCTCTATCTCTCTCTCTATCCGTCTCTCTCTCTCTCTATCTAACTTTTTATCTCTCTCTCTCTCTCACCTTGTATCATTCACTCACATACTCAAACACAAACAAACGCGCACACACCCATAAAAACTTTAGTCGCGACCCAAGCACAAGGATCTACATACAGGCTATAAATGGAAGTGTCATAGGTCAGAGTGCTGTCCTTAAGTGACGGGCTGGGAAGAGTTAATGCGAGCAGCAGGGGCAGCAGGTATCAGGTGTCCGTCCTCGGTCACACAGTCTGGCTGTTGCATAACAGCAGGCCACAGGATGTGTTTAGTATCAACAGTGCTCAGTGGTCAAACATCAGGTGTGTGCTTAAAAGCAGTGACCTGATCTCTCTCTCTCTCTCTCTCTATCTCTCTCTCTCTCTCTCTGTGTGTGTGTGTGTGTGTGTGTGTGTGTGTGGGGGGGGGGTGGTGTGTGTGTGTGTCTGTGTGTGTGTGTGTGGGGGGGGGGGGGTGTCTGTGTGTGTGTGTTGTGTGTGTGTCGGGGGGGGGTGGTGTGTGTGTGTGTCTGTGTGGTGTGTGTGTGTGTGTGTGTGTGTGTGTGTGCACGCGCGTGTGTGTGTATGTATCTATAACAGATCGCTCTCCTGATATGGATAACTATTCCGAGGAGGATGATGACAGCTATTCCTCAGAACAGGAGGCCAGTGACGATGCGGTGCATGGACAGGTAATCTTCATTAAAACTTTTACATGCAGTGCCACTGTAGGATACCCAGTGGTTCATTAAGACACAGACTGGTCGACAATTAAGTTGTAATACCATACAGAGCAAAAATATGATGCATGACTTTCCAAAACTTGTAGGACATATACGATGAGGATGATGAGGTACGGAAGCCGAAGAAGTCACGGAGGAAAATGATCAGAACAACCTCGATGACAAGGGTGAGCTCACATAATCAGCTGGCCACTAAATTTCAACCCTAGTAAGAATTTAGGTTCATATTTGCATACCAGAACAGACAGTATCAATACAATCTGTTTTGCCAAGATTTTATTATTATAGCCTACTATTCTTTCAAGACTTTGAACAGCTGACTTAATGCACTGCCTCGTCCATTCGAGGGCCTATTCAGCCTGTTTTCCACCTTAAAGTTAAAAATAGACGCCTCTCTAGGAGACAGAAAAAAAGATGCCCTTTAATGGGGGACTGAGGCAGACTTTGAAATCAATTAACAGCAGAGGAAAGGTAAGCTCAGAGTGTGGGTTGGCGTCTCCATGGGGAGAAGTCAGCTGGCATTCTCTGAGCGTTAGCAGCACTTAGCGGAGCGCCCGGCGCTTGCAAGTGAGACCAAAAAGAAATGCTCTTTATATAGAGCCGCAGTGAATGACTAATCCGGGGAGCGCACAATTGCTGTGACAACGGTCACGGAGGAAGTGTGGTGAGGCGCTCGTAATGGCGGAGAAAGAGAGAGAGAGAGAGAGAGCGAGAGAGAGAGAGAAGCCGCCTTTGAAGCGCCCCCACCCCTCCCTTTCCCTCACGCAGCTATAATGTGTCACGGTAAATTAGCTCCCTCTGTTCAGCCTCTCAGTCAATTAACACTTGTGCTGGTTCCTCTCCCCTCTTCAACAGCAACCCAACTTCAAGCAGAAGTTTGTGGCCTTACTCAAGAGGTTCAAGGTGACTGACGAGGTGAGTCATGACTGCAAAGTCCCCAACTCCAAACCCACTGTCAGTAGTTTTCCCCCGCCTTCATGAAAGAGAGTGGTGACAAAGATAGGCCGTCCTCTCTACTCTGTCTCTATCTTTTCTCCTATTGGATGATTCTCAGGTAAGTATTTGTGTACATCATCATTGTGACCCTGTGGTCATTCAGGAAGTAAGATTATTTGTCACTAACCTCCATGTAGGAGGCCTTATAATCATTCAGAAAGACCTTAAAGAAAAAGATAAAGCAGGCAAGTCAAAGTAGTTGATAGGGATTGAAAACAAATGTTCACATTTGACACAAACACACAGACACACACACACACACACACACACACGCACACGCACGCACGCACACACACAAACACACACAGTATTCATCTACAGGCCCCTTTGGAAAACCCCTCTTGTCCTTAGTGTCCCCTACAGTACAACTAATAATGAATGCCATTAGCGTTAGCCCCTAGCAATAAATCCATTACCCTCTGTTTACTGTGTGCCTGCTAATTCCATTTCGGCCTGAGTTCATTAGCTCGCCTGTCCATCCACATGGTGGCTGCGCTTAACTCCTGTGGCTTTGGTCATGGCCCAGTAGGCGCAGGACCATAATTGTGCTGTGTTGCAGCAACATTAAGGGACCGGACTTCGCCCCATGTACGGGTTCTTGTTCAGGGATAGAAAGTTGACAAGCAGATGGGTGCTTAAGCTGAATGGGTTCAGCGCTCTGCTCTCTCTTTTTCTCAGTGGCAGTTAGCACTAGCCAGAGCTGCAAGTGGTGAAGTAATTAGTCAGGCTGAATTTATTTTTGTTTGAAACAGAGTAAAGATAGATAATGGTCATTGTTTTGTATGATCAGTGAATGTATTTTAGTGTCGAAATGCCTCTGCCTGTATGTTGTGTGTGTGTGTGTGTGTGTGTGTGTGTGTGTGTGTGTGTGTGTGTGTGTGTGTGTGTGTGTGTGTGTGTGTGTGTGTTTGTGTGTGTGATAGGGCGGGAGGGATCGACAGAAAGAGACAGAGAGAGAGAGAGAAAGAGAGAGAGAGAGAGAGAAATTGCATGCAGTTGGGTTTGAATTTTACACTTTAGGGGTCAGATCTGCCCATGGCACAATTCTCCTTGGCAGATTTCTGTCAATTTCTCCAATCCCCTTGTTAACACATTTTAATCTTTTCAATGGAGAGTGCAGGGCAGTCTATTGACAGATGTAAATACGTCCACCCCCACGGAGAGCATGAGAGAGAGAGAGAGAGAGAGAGAGAGAGAGAGAGAGAGCCTGCTGTGCACTCTGCCAAGTCTGGGTCTTAATGGTCCGATTGGTAAGCTGCCGATTTCGCTGCCAGCGGACAGTTGAAGCTCAGGCTGCCTGGAAATAGTATCCTCCATGCTTCAGGTCCACTCGCCAATACTACGGCAAAGCAGGATCAGAGACGGCAGCTTATACAGGGCTCGTACCTCTCATGGCCCTGTTTGTTTTCATAACCTTTCACATTTATCCTCGTACATTTACTCGCTTTTGACCACATATGTTTTTTGCCATTGGGTGGCATTTTAAGACATTGCACAGCTACAAGAATGAAGGATGTGTGTGTGTGTGTGTGTGTGTGTGTGTGTGTGTGTGTGTTTTGTGCATATGCTTGATTTTTATCAAAACCATAATGGTGTATGATTCAGCTGCCTTTACAATTGCACTGGATCAGTGTGGACCTACAGCTGCAATGCAATTGTGAAGGAGTATGCGTGTGCCACGGGTTGTGAGTGTGTAAAGGAATCCAGGTCTTTTCAGTATGTACTAATGCAATGTCTTTTTTTTAATTTGTAGTGTAGTTTATCAAACCATGTCCATTCCTGTAAAAATCCCATTGGCCAATGATATGTTGGCAGCTTCTTTAATTAAGCTGAGCTGAGCCATATCCAGTTTAAGTGACATCACGCTCTCCTCTGCTGAACTGCCCGTAGTAGACTATGAATGCTCTTCAAGAGTGACACTACCTTTAATCCAGGGATGCTGGAATTGTCCCTCATTGTCCCTCACATAAGTGCCAGGGTATGCTTAGTGTGTGCAGAGTGGAAGTTTGAGCGCATTGTTTTTTTATCTTGTTTCGAATGAACACTACGCCCCAGTGTCAGTCCACATGTTGTTGAGGTCAGAAACACCTTTTATCATATCTCCTATTCCACCTCCGGACGACTCCATACTCAACCTGCACTCACCTGAGCTACCTTTTACAGGTGTGGAGTTAGAACTGTGTGTAGGGGGAGGGGAGAGCAAGAAGAGAGGAACAAAAGCGGCAAGATGGTTGTTTTGACTCTATATTTCGCATTTCTCATCCATACACTGTCCAGACTGACACTGCGCTCACTTGTGCCCATCACAAAACACCTGCTAAGTGGGAAGTCGGTCAGACAAATGGTTTGAGAGATATGCGTAGAACACACAGACATACAGACAGTGCAGTCCACTGTGCACTTGTTAGCTTCTCTGTCAATGTATTTGAATGCACAGTATGCGTGTGTGTGAGTGACACACATAACATGTTTAGGAGGGAGAGCTTGGAAGCATGCTTGTGTAAGATATGGCACGTATGGATGCCCATATATATATATCGCAGAATGTAGGTCAGAGCAGTGACAGTAATGAGTATACTGTATGTTGAATCCCTGTGTCTGTGACAAATTAGAATGGCAGAATTAACCCTTAAAGGTGTAGGTTTTTGAACGTTCTAAGTTCCGCAACAATTGAAGGTTCTAAAATTTATGTTGAATTCAATGAACCCAGATATTCTTTAGAACGTTCATTTCTCAACATTCCCGTCACACTGGTGTGACGGTACTCCTTTAAGGGTTAAAGTTGTGCCTTGGGGTACATTTATAATTGCACGGTATTAGTTATTTATTTAGTTATTTGCTCATTTCTGTCACCACTCTCTTGCTTGTTCAATGTGCTTCTGACAACATTGCAGGATTGAGTTGAAATGAAAACTGCAGTGAATTTTTAATTCCCATCATTCTCATTAGTTAATAAAGGCTTTTCTGTTTGCTACATGTCTCAGTAGTGAGGGATTACCAGTATCCAGATCAGTGCCCCTAACTTAACTTAACTTTTGATATGATCGCTATTGATTGTGTTTAGTTGGAAAGAGGAGGCAGGTGGAGAAGACGAGTTGAAGTTTGTTTGTCACAATTGTTCATAGAGTAATTATTCCGTTTGTTCTAATTACCTCTTTTATCTCTGTGTTGGAAGCTGTTTGGATAATTATGTTTGTGTCAATCTTAGAGACACTGCCATAATGTCATTCTCCATGAGCAAACTAGGCTAGGGCACAGCGTGGGCTTCCTGTCTGTTGTTTACCTTTATATATAGATTGTGCGGTGGTAGCATCGTGGTCAAAGAGTTGGGCTAGAATACAGAAGCCTGAAAAATTGTGGGTTCAATTCCTGACTTCCACCATTGTGCCCCTGAGCAAGGCACTTGCTCCGGGGACAATGGCCCTTGTAATATACTGTAATTGTCTTCGGGTAAAAGTGTCTGCTAAATGTAAATGTAGATCATTCTTTACAGTCTTCTGACAACTGTATTCATGGACAGGTTCTGGACTCCGACCCGGTGGACCAGACCCAGGAGGTGGAGGAGGATCTGGACCTGCTGTACGACAGCCTGGACAACCAGAGCGACAGTGGCCCCGAGATGGAGGACAACGAGAGCGTCATGAGCACACCCAAACCCAAACTCAAGTAAGACGCTCCGCACCGCATCACAACTCCTCAGTCAAAATCTCAACAGCTTTGTTATTAGTCTAAATTAGCACAGGTTTGTCATCAATGCATCTTTGTGCTGATCAGGTCCCTCCAGGTCTGGTCCAGTCTATATCTGACCTTACTGACTGGTCCATTTTAATCACCCAGTGCCTGCTACAATGCCTCTCTTACTAAATTACCTCGAAAGAGGCAATCAAGCACTCTGAACCTTGAATTGTGTTCCTTATATACTGTATGCACTGGTGGGTTTAGGCTAAATATTGAATAAAACAGCATCACTGAAACAACCACAGTTTTTGTTTTTTGTCATACCTGCTCAAAGCACACACAGACACACATTGAAATGAGACATAACATCGGTAGACATCTGTGCACGACGCAACCTCTCCCTCTGACTCCGCTCTCCTTCGTCCTTCAGGCCGTTTTTTGAGGGCATGTCCCACTCCAGCTCCCAGACGGAGATCGGCAGCCTGCACAGCCAGAGGAGTCAGCCTCGCGACCGCAGCTGCGCAGTGAGTTTAACCCCCACCCCCCCCCCCCTCACCTCGCCTTTAAAGCACAGTCAAGTCAAGTCAAGTCAAGTCGGCTTTTATTGTCAATTTCTTTACATGCACTGGTCATACAAAGAATTTGAAATTTCGTTTCTTACTTTCCCATGCAGACATAGACATACTTTAAATACAGACATAGACATACTTTAGACATAGACATAGCCATAGACAATAAACATTAAATTAAATTAAAGTCCTTACTTCACCCACATTCACTCACCTTAAGGCCATGGACAACAGACACACTGGACTAAATGGATACTTTTAGCACTTGGCCCGTGCAGGCGTGTGCCGGGGATACACATTTTTACTGCGGGTCACTCCACCTCCACTCACGTCTGGTCACTCTTCTCAGTTTTCAGGCGATTTAACAACACGGGAAAGGGTCTGAGCGAGAGACAGAAATATTTCTGGAGCTTCTAGAGTTTCTGGAACTTACTGAGTGTGCAGAAGCCTCAGCCAAGTGTGTGTCAACAAAATGAATAGTGAATTTGAATAAATTACAGATGTGCTCGGAATAGCGCTTAAAAGCCTGCGGAGGATGGCCAGGAGCCCTGTCCACTCTGTTCTTGTAGTGGTCACTCCTCACCTTCGGGCAACAACACCTACTCTTCCTCTTCCTCTTCCTCCTCCTCTCTTCGCGCCTCGTCGCCTGGCACTGGCCCAAGGGGATGCTGTCACCTCGCAACTTACTTCATCTCCGTTCAGCCTCTTCGGCTCTAAAGAAATACACGCCGTCACCCCGTAATTGACTTATGCCAACACTTACGGTGAGTTACGCCCTCAGACTCACAGACTGAGTTCATTAATCTTACCTCACCTGATCCAGTGCTAGGGGAGAGTGAGTGAGTAAATGCACAGCCATATTGGCCTTCCATTCACTCTGTGGGTCACTTACGATAAAGTGACTGTGGGTCACTTACGATAAAGTGACTGTGGGTCACTTACGATAATCCTCTCTCACTCACCCAGTGGTGGAGACACACACACAGTGTAAAGCTATACCCATGCTATTGGCATGTATGCACAGGCATAGCCACATACTGTATTTTATTAACATTGAATCATTGAATAATCATGTACCAATGTCACAAGCACCACATTTACCCAAACATTGCAGTGGTGGTGATAGCTGCCACTGTTGTGTCTCAATGATAGGGAAAGCTCTCAAGCAGCCAAAGCTATGTTAGGAAAGACTCATAATGGACATCATCTAGCTTTTTATCAGAGGACTTACTGTAATGCTCTGTATCAGTGGAGTTAATGCTCCCAGCCATACTATTCCTATCTGGTGTGGGCAATAGTGTGTATCTGTCTGTGTGGGTGTGGGTGTGAGCATATGTGTTTGTTTGGGAGAGGTGATAGGGGGTGCAGGGAGGGTCACAGAGGTGGCGTCTCACCTTCCCCCCCAGGGCCGCCCCAAACCGTCGGATATTTTTAGGGCTTGACATGAGATGCCCACCCCACCCCAGCCCTCTCCAACCCGCTTGTCCGTTCAGCCCGTGCTAATGCCAGACACTCTCAGAATCCCTGGAGCGTCATTCATGGACATCTGAGAGAGGGTGTGCGTGCACAGGCACGTCAGCCATCAACACCCCCGACAGGCAGTTCAGACACACTCGGCCAATCTGCTGGGGATCAAAACATACTGCTTCCTCAGGACTCAAGGACAAGAGCTGAGGTCACAGATACATCAAGGATCAAGTGGCAAATTTGATGTTTTGACACAAATGCCGAAAGCAGCTGTTGATTAACTGAGGCCATAACATATATGTTTGTTTGTTTGTGTGTGTGTGTGTGTGTGTGTGTGTGTGTGTGTGTGTGTGTGTGTGTGTGTGTGTGTGTGTGTGTGTTTGTGTGAAGTACATGAAAGTGGATCCGAAACCAGAAAGTGGGTCTGTTTGTCATTTCCCTGAAGTCTGAAAGAATGTTTATGGGTAATAAAGCGAAGTGGGTTGTGAACTCCACGGTGCATGGCTGTATCCTGTGTTTGTGCGCGCCTGTCCCCTTAGCTCAAGGGAGAGGGAGACTGGGAGAAAGGGAGGGAGAGAGAGAGAGTGGAAGAGGGAGGGAGAGAGAGGAGAGAGAGAGAGTGGAGAGAGGGAGTGTTGAGTTAAAACACGTCTTCAGAGAAGTGTGAGAGCATCAAAGCCAGGCAGTCTGTGCTTCGCCCCGGCCTACCGATATTTATATCCTTGCCTCCCCCTGTGAAGTCTTTGTGAAGTTGCAAAAACAGAAAACACACAGCACCCCAATACACACACACACACACACACACACACACCGCTTGTGAAACAACGACCTGGCTTGGCAAGGTTTCACCATGGACCGCGGGTGGCACGAACCTGCATTTTAAACATGTGTAGTGGTTTGTTTTGCACTCCTTAGAGGATGTTTTTCCACCAGCTGGTGAGAAGAGGTAGGAGGACTGCTAACTAACATCGCCCCCTTCAGGCTGACTGTGTCAATGCTCTTGGTGCTTTTCTTGTATTGTTCCAGAGTGCTGACTTGTTATCGGTGGCGAAGTGTAAGCCTTCAGGGACTTGGCACCAGGAGGACATCAACATGGATTCTCCAACAGGGGTAGGTTGTGCTTTCTTTCATTTTAATGCATACAACAAAAATTCCAAAATTCTGTCTTTTATTGTTTTGGCTTTAATAGGTTTGTTAATGTATCTTTAAAGTTTAGCGTGAGTGGTAGAATGAAGACAGAGAGAGACAGAGAGCGTGGTGGGAAACAGGAGACAGGAATGTCACACAGTCAGAACAGGTAGAATCAGTGTTCTTCCTCTGAGTGATTCAGCGTCTGTTCTGGCAGTAATATCTGAGCTCTCTGCTCTAGCCATCTGTTCTCTGGCTTGCGTATCTCTCTGTTACCCGCAGACACCACACACACGCACACACACGCACACACACACACACACACGCCGTCTTGCTTGCACTCAGCTTCCCTGATGTGCAGACATGCCGGGTCTCCCCATGAACCATCTACATTATTCAGACGAACAGGAAATAGGCCGTGCTGCTTTCT